>NC_079396.1:4023029-4323029 GCF_029220125.1 Pseudoliparis swirei
TAGCAACCAGCCCTCCTCCTCATGTACCGCTGGCCTGGAGCGAGAGAGGAGAGAGAGAGAGAGAGGAACAAGAAATGAACGAGATAGGAGAGGAGAGAGAGGAGCGAGAGAGGAGAGAGAGTAGAGAGGAGAGAGAGCAGCGAGAGAAGAGAGATGAACGAGAGAGGAAAGAGAGGAATGAAAGAGAAGCGAGAGAGGAGCGAGAGGAACGAGAGGAGCGAGAGAGGAGCGAGAGAGGAGAGAGAGAAGAGAGAGAGGAACAAGAAAGGAATGAGATAGGGGCGAGAGAGGAACGAGAGAGGAGCGAGAGGAACGAGAGGAGCGAGAGAAGAGAGAGGAACAAGAAAGGAATGAGATAGGAGAGAGAGGAGGGAGAGAGGAGCGAGAGGAGCGAGAGGAACGAGAGGAGCGAGAGAGGAGGGAGAGAGGAGCGAGAGGAACGAGAGGAGCGAGAGAGGAGCGAGAGGAACGAGAGGAGAGAGAGAGGAGGGAGAGAGGAACAAGAAAGGAATGAGATAGGAGAGGAGAGAGAGGAGCGAGAGAGGAGAGAGAGTAGAGAGGAGAGAGCAGCGAGAGAAGAGAGATGAACGAGAGAGGAGAGAGAGAGGAATGAAAGAGAAGCGAGAGAGGAGCGAGAGGAACGAGAGGAGCGAGAGGAACGAGAGAGGAGAGAGAGGAACAAGAAAGGAATGAGATAGGGGCGAGAGAGGAACGAGAGAGGAGCGAGAGGAACGAGAGGAGCGAGAGACGAGGGAGAGAGGAGCGAGAGGAACGAGAGGAGCGAGAGAAGAGAGAGGAACAAGAAAGGAATGAGATAGGAGAGAGAGGAGGGAGAGAGGAGCGAGAGGAGCGAGAGACGAGGGAGATAGAAGAGAGAGGAACAAGAAAGGAATGAGATAGGAGAGAGAGGAGAGAGAGGAGCAAGAGGAACGAGAGGAGGGAGAGGAGAGCGAGAGGAACGAGAGGAACGAGAGAGGAGCGAGAGGAGAGAGAGAGGAGCGAGAGAGGAGCGAGAGAGGAACGAGAGAGGAGCGAGAGAGGGAGAGAGAAGAGAGAGAGGAACAAGAAAGGAATGAGATTGGAGAGAGAGGAGAGCGAGAGAGAAGCGAGAAAGGAGAGAGAGGAACGAGAGGAGAGAGAGATAAGAGAGGAAAGTGAGGAACGAGAGAGGAGCGAGAGGAGAAAGGAGAGGAGAAGTCGGGCGAAGGCGAGCTTCCTCTCCTCTCGGCGGCTCGGAGGAGCTCTTCACAGATTGAAATCCGATGACCTCGTTACCCGTCGCTGAGGGTCCTCCCCCCCCCCGGCCGTGTCCCCGTGTCCCGGAGGTCGTTTCCTCAGCGCTGGGGAAAATGAGAATGAGAATTCCAAAGCATCCAGGAAATAACCTTAAATGACTGAAACGAATGAGACAATAGTTTAGATTAAAAGAATTAACATTTATGTCTTTTCAGTTACGGTGCGTTCACTTGCGGCGCGGAAAATTTGCGAGTATGAAAGAGCGAACGCCGGCTTATATATAGAGCGTCGTTCTTTTAAAAACATTCATTATTTAAAGCTTGAATGAACATATGAATATAACAAATTTCCAGGACTTATCCAAAACTTTAAGGATTTTTTTTCCCCATGTCTGGAAATAACCGTTTCCAAATTCCAGCACCGCCTTAAAGAAGAATTATTTCACTCTTTTGTCTTTAAAAAAAAAAAGTTGTTGTAAAAGCTCCATCGCTGCTGGTTCGTCGAACTCGGTTATATCACCGTCGCTTAACTTTTAGTTCCTGTGTTCTGTGTTTATAACTCTTGTCCGGGTCACCTGGTTAAATAAAGGTTTAATCCAAGGTAGGATGATCCCAAAGATGATGTCACGGAGGTCTTGAGGCCTGGAGAGAGAGCGCCCCGTCACCGGGTCAGCGCTTCATTACCGGCACCGGCGACCCGAATGAGGCCCGTTCGTCATGTGACGCGGTTCCGGGTGTCCTTGAACGACTCGTGAACTTCCCGCGCTCCTCGCCGGTCGTCACTCGGGAACATCGAAACCGTTAATTGACTGGACAACGAGAGGAAAGGTGGAGAGCAACCGCCGGTGAGGAGGCAGGTGAGGGAGATGGAAGGATGATAGAAGCCCCTCCTTAAAGGAGAAGGAGATGGAAGAGGAGGAAGAGAAAAAGAGTAGGAGGAGGAACATGAAGAGGAGGAGAAGAAAAAGAAGGACGGGGAAAAGAACAAGAAGAAGAAAGAGCAGAAGAAGAAAGAGGTGGAGAAGAAGGAGGAGGGGAAGGAGGGGGAGGAAAAGGAGAAGGAGGAGGAAAAGGAAAAGAAGGAGGAGAAGGAGAAAGAGAAGGAGAAGAATATTGTGTGGGTCAGTCAGTACGATATAAAAAGACTCAAAACATGAAGGAGGAGAAGGACGAGGAGAAGAAGAAGAAAGAGGTGAAGAAGAAAAAGGAGGAAAATAAGGAGGAGGAGGAGGAGAAGAAGAATATTGTGTGGGTCTGTGAGTACGATCTAAAAAGACTCAAAACATGAAGGAGGAGGAGGATGACGAAGAATAAGGAGGAGAAGTAGGAGGAAGAGAAGGAGGAGAAGAAGAAGGAGGGGAAGGAAAAGGAGCGGGAGGAGAAGAAGGAGGAGGAAAAAGAAAAGGAGGAGGAGAAGAAGAATATTGTGTGGGTCTGTGAGTACGATATAAAAAGACTCAAAACATGAAGGAGGAGAAGGATGAGGAGAAGAAGAAGAAAGAGGTGAAGAAGAAAAAGGAGGAAAATAAGGACGAGGAGAAGGAGAAGAAGAATAAAGAGATGGAGAAGGGGATGGAGGAGGAGGAGAAGAAGGAGAAGAATATTGTGTGGGTCAGTGAGTACGATCTAAAAAGACTCAAAACATGAAGGAGGAGGAGGATGACGAAGAATAAGGAGGATAAGTAGGAAGAAGAGAAGGAGAAGAAGAAGGAGGGAAAGGGGGAGGAGGGGAAGAAGGAGAAGAAGACAAAGGAGGTGGAGAAGAAGAAGGAGGAGACAGCGTCTCCAGTGCATCATTTAATTCTGCTATCTTAAATGTTATTATGTCTTAAGTCATTTCTGCGCTCCCTACCGCCCCCTACTGGCCCGGATGAGTATTTAATTATAGGCCAGTCATGATATTACAGACTCAGATACTCAACAATGGACTAAACTAAATAGATTTTTGGACCGATTAAGTGAAATTGGACATTTTCCCGCGGCACAGTGGTTGTAAATCACTGCGTTAGCTAAACAGCTATATCCACTTAGGTTCTACTAACTAAAAGTAACATAATCCACACAAGAGCCTCTCTTCCACGGGGAAAATGTGTTTGTTTTTTTAACACTAATGAAGAGTTAATATGCACAAAATCATCATCATTACTCATTTAAAGCCCCATTTTTTCCTATCGGAGAACCACAGCAAGGTCAAACTAATTGAATTACAAGCGGTTCTTTTCCGGAGGCGAGTATTTTGATTGGCTGAGTTCACTCGCTCGCCGCCGATTGAAAAAAGGAAACAGATCGACGCTGTTATGGCGAAATGATTCAATCTGATGCCGATACCGACTGCTCCGACACGGAGGGGATTGAAATGACTCGAGTGTTTGGCCTTTTGTACATTTTAAATGGGGGGGGGGGGGGGGGGGATCACGTCCCGTTTCCTGGGTTTAATCAAGTCTCTTTGAAAATCAGCCACCGGATTTCTGGTTTAATATACTAACGGTTAAAAAAAAGAAAGGGAGAAGGGAAACAGAACGGGGGAATCCTGATTGGGCGTCATGGTGCAACTTTCCGTCCGTCAGCGGCGTAATTAGGCAAAGCAGCGCGATGGAAAAGTCCGTCGTTCAAAGACAAGAGCTCGGCTCGGCGATTATTTTAGATTTTTTTTATTTTTTTCTCGTTGACTTCACAGATCCCGACCTATCGGAGCCCCGTCTGCCGTCGCTCTTTACCCACGCTGCTCATCACAGCGAGCTGCCACTGAAGCGTGGCTGCACCGAGACAATATCAGTCACATCAGAGGAACTACAGTCACATCAGAGGGACTACAAAACTGCCCCCCCCCTCACCCGCCCCTCTCACATGTCGACATTGCGTTTAACGAGCAGCGTGTCAGGAACACTATCCGTGAGCACACTTTGGATTCAGATTCGTTGTCGTCAACTACAGGCGGGAAAAGAAAGAAAAAGGCTCTCGTAATCTAATCGAATTACATCAGAGTACGTTGGGACTAAAACAAAAACATCATACATTTCAGGTTTTATTTAACCTATAGCTTCGATCTTGATGATAAACCGCGTTAAATAAAAAATAAATATTCACGAGGTCTCGGGGAGATGCATGGAGCCCTCGGCTGTACGGCCTCTTTATCAAGCGAGCGGTCAGAGGTCACAGCAGTGGAGGCCGCTCACAACCTTTTCCCGTAAAATACAACGCAGAATGGAAACATCGCATTTTACACGGTTTCCTGCGGTGAGCTCAGACTCGTTAAAGCAAGAAATCCCCCCCCCCTCCCCCATGGTGATTTCCCATCGTTCTGTCAATAACAGTCGGCTGTCAACGAGCCCGTTCGCTGGACTGTTTGCCATTTACGCTTTTGGTCACACTAATCTCCTAATTTGTGGAAACAATGGCAGAAAATGACTGTGTGTCACAGAGAACCCCACAGATCGCCATCACCTGACTCGGCAGTTCTCGCTCCTCGCTTCTTTCAGTGTCTCTCGGGCTCATTGGTTTGACCGTTTTGGTTTAATCTCCATCGAGAGAGCAGGAACATAGACCGTCCCGGAGTCTTTCACTTCTAAGGACCCTTGTTCCATCCTGGCATCCTGGTTATTTTAGATTCACAACATTAAAAAGACCCCAGAAACAATACACAAACCGTATGTAATGTGTATGCACTGTTAGGTGGACATATCAAATAAGCAGTTTATGGGATAAACAACAATGGAAGAACTTTTTTCAAAGAAAACTCGGAAAAATGATGGTGACTGTTCGTTGTCGATTCAATTCAATTCAGTTTATTTTATATAGACCGATATCACAAATAAAAAATTAACAAATGGGAGTTTTTCCTGATCCGATGTGAGGTTTTGGGACAGGGATGTCTATGTGTACAGATTGTAAAGCACTCTAAGACAAATTTGTAATTTGTGAAAATGGGCTATACAAATAAACTGAATTGAACAAATTTGCCTAAGAGGGCTTTACAATTTGTACACATACGGCATCCCTGACCTTTGACCTCACATCGCAACAGGAAAAACTCCCAATAAATAGAAAAAAAACCTTTCACGCGTAAAAAAAAAGGTGAAGAAACCATCAGGGGAGCAACAGAGGAGGATTCCTCTCCAGGATGGACGGATGCAATAGATGTCATGTGACCAGAATGAAGCATTACATAGTTACAAAAAACACATTGAATGAATATGACAGATCTTGATGTGATGGTACATCTGCCTGATCAGCAGCTCCTGAAATATTACCCCAACACTTCTCTTTGGTATCATCTTCCGAGCCGTGCCCGACATCCATTCATTTGAAAGTTGTGCCCAAAGCAGAACTCGTGACAACGACCGCAAGTAAGTTTTGTGTCAAGTACCCGGAGTGTAAAAAGCAGCGTGATGAAGTGTTTTGTAGGGGAGTGTTGAAGTACCGTTGGCTGGCTCTCAGGTCCGTCTTCACTTCATGGGTTTTATTAAACTTTTTTAGAGTATTACGTGATAGTTTTAAAGGACTAGCCAAAACCAAAGTCATTGAACCAGTGATGAGAACGTGAAACGCTTCAGGACAAAGTAAAGCATGCCTTATGGATTCTACTTTAGTCTGATGTGAAGTATTTTAGCATTGCTGACTGTGTTGTCATCAGCTGTCCTCTTCCATTTGTGTTCAGCTTTTCCTCCCCGCCCGTGGACAAGCTGCCATTTTCATCAAAACGGCGTGACCTCAGCAGCGTCTTACGTCCACATCTCTGGCCACATCCCAGGGCCTTTTGCATCGATCCTGCACTTTGCCTTCCTAAGTCAAGATGATTCAGTCGGTATTTGATCCTTTGGCACTGTCCACTTTGTTAGTACTCTGTGTTCCTTGAGGTCAGCCGCCGGGTCTCTTGTGCTTCGAGCCCACAGAGACTCCGTGTCCTGGCTCCTGGGCAGAGGGCCAAGCATCACCACCCACAGCCCCCCCCCCCCCCTTCCCCACAATTCTCTTAAATAGTTCTTCAAAGAACCGAGAAAGGTATCTCAAAGAACCTTCGAAAAATTATTCTTGAAAGCACCATTTCTTGTTCCACAGAAAACCTTTCAAACCAGGGTTCTCTAAAGAACGATTTCCTTAAATAGTTCTTCAAATAGCCTAGAAAGGTATCTCAAATAACCTAGAAAGGTATCTTAAATAACCTAGAAAGGTATCTCAAAGAACCTAGAAAGGTATCTTAAATAACCTAGAAAGGTATCCCAAAGAACTTAGAAAGGTATCTCAAAGAACCTAGAAAGGTCTCTCAAAGAACCCATACAGGTGTCTCAGAGAACCTTCGAAAAATGATTCTTTAAAGCACCATGTCTGGTTCCACAAAGAACCTTTCAAACCAGGGTTTTCTAAAGAACCATTTTCTTAAGTAGTTCTTCAAAGAACCTATAAAGGTGTCTAGAAGAACCTTAAAACAATTGTTCTTCAAGGCACCATGTCTGGTTCCACAAAGAACCTTTCAAACATGGGTTCTTTAAAGAACCATTTCCTTAAATAGTTCTTCAAATAACCTATAAAACTGTCTCAAATAACCTTAAAGAAATGGTTCTTTAAGGCACCATTTCCAAAATGGTTCTTCAGTAGGTGTTTGTTCTTCTTAAAACCACAAAGCCTTTGAAAGAACCATTTAGGCACCATTATTTGTCTGTGAGTTGCTCATCAAGCTAGCAATGCTGACAAAAAGAGGGGAGAGGGGACTTTACGGAGGCTCTGTACGCCTTCAAGCAATTTGCTCGTGGGCACTTTTGCACATTTCCTCTCCTGCCTAATGTCAAAGTGGCCGCCTGGGCTTTTTCCAACGTAGTAAGACATGATGTCTGGCGTGTTGTGCGGGACTCTCGTGTTTCCGGCGTGGCTTCCTGCAGCGCTGCTTTTCAGTCGTCCTCACGGGGAGCAGAAGCTCTTTACACAGCATGCACCTGCTCTCACACGAGACTCCGAAACGCCCACAGAGGGAACGGGCGACGCGAGGGAGCTCGGCGATGATTGCGCGGTCAGTTATCGGGCCTCGGGCCTAATCTCCTGGCCCTCGAGTTGAAGTGATTTTAATGCCCTGGCTGCTCGGGCGCTACGTAGCGCTGGAGCAAAAATAATCTCATCTGACAATTTGGGTTTTCTTGGCCTGCCTCTGATTCTTTTCTACAATGGGGAATAATTCGGAATTTTTTTTTGTTGGATTTGCTCTATCTCATCGCGTCCCTGGGCCTCTCTGAACATGAAAATGCACTTCCCCGCTTTACTGTATACCAAACACTTGTGTCTCTCCTCGGCTATTTAGGCTGTAATGTGTGCTATAAATATCACCGGGAGCAAAAGGATACAGGGCGTACAGCCCGGTAGCGAGCGGTGTTAAGTCATTATTAGTTTGTGTTTAATTAATGCAGCATATGGTGAGACACCTGCTTCAGAGAGCGGATGGTGTTCACTTACACACCAACGCTTTGATTTAGATTCAGGAGGACTCCCTATTAGCTCAGTGAAGTTCAACTTCATCTACAGCACATGTTTATCTTTCGTTAGCTAAATTGCACCTGTCATTTAACCAGCTGATTCATGTACACCTTCCCTCACAGTTCTCAAAGCAACACGGTTAAACGATCACATTTATTTCGAAGCGTGTTCATGCGCGAGGACGCGGTTCATCAGCGTGAAATGGATCCTCCAGCTTTGTGTTCCCAACTGCACGACGATTACATTAACGTTAGCGATACGGAAACTGATATTCGTAGACGGCAACTAGTTTTTCTGAAAAAGGAAAGATGTAGAGGTTTACTAACTCTGCTTTCTCCCCGGAGTCTTTTTGACTTCACGTCTCATGGGGTCATCGAGGTCTGGGTCGTGGAATTCCTGCTCCTGACTACGCCACTGTCCTGTTGAGACTCCGCCCACTGTTGAGACTCCGCCCACTCCTCCTCCCCACCGCCATCTGCCTGATGGATCGTGGAGGTCTCCATCGTGGAATATGCCTACTATGAACTATTCATACACTCTGTCATATTCATTGAATGTATTTTAACTCTAAATCTGTCCTTCTGTACACATGACATCTATTGTTCTGTCCATCCTGGAGAGGGATCCTCCTCTGTTGCTCTCCTGAAGGTTTCTTCCCTTTTTTTCCCCCTGAAGGGTTATTTGGGAGTTTTTCCTGGTCCGATGTGAGGTTTTGGGGCAGGGATGTCTATGTGTACAGATTGTAAAGCACTCTGAGACAAATTTGTAATTTGTGAAATTGGGCTACACAAATAAACTGAATTGAATTGAATGTACTCCAATAAAGTGCGTAGAATGTTCTATTATACTCATTCAGTTGTGAGTATTGATTAGAAATGTAAAGCAGGTTTACTGGAGGGTCATAATGAAAACAAAGTACTTCATGGGTTTCATGCCAATTTTGATCCTTCCAGTCAGTGCACTCTCATCGTGATAAAGTACGTGGCTCTGATCCCAGAATGCTTAAAGAAGCAATTATGAAGACCACTTGCACTACATACACCCCTGCCCCCTACTTATCCAACACAGAGTTATATCATACTAATGCATATGTGCTGATAAAAGAAGAGCATTTAGGAGATGAGGAGCAATGTATGGTCACGTCTGTAAGTGACGGATGGATGACCTCTGTGTCCTGCAGCCAGAGGTCAATGAACAGCAGCAAGAAAGACAATGCGACACATTACTTAGTCACACTTGTGTTGTAACAGTCGAGTACATAAGAGGCACTTAAACAAAGTTTAGCTGGTCTCAGATAGTTGCTGTGCTCCAATGACGCAGTGAAGGGTCAACCAATCACATGTCTTCGTTTCACTCTGTTCCAAGTGCTGTTAGCCTCACTGTTACCGCCACACGATGGATCTATTCAAGGCAAGAGGATGGCATGCAGACTTGTATGGCAGAAATATATACATGCTGATTTATTTGCAAACAAATCACATATCAATTTGGAAAAAGCTCAAAAATTAAGATTTTTTTTGAGGCTTGATGCAATTAACGGTATATGTCTCCAATGCTCCATTGGATTGCAAAAACATTTCGGGAATGTTGCACACCTCCATTGAAAAACATAAAAAAGTTTGTTCTACTAGCTGTAACTTCCAATCTATTCCATTATTCAAACCACATTGAGCGAAGGCGGAACCCAGGACAGGTGGCCAGTTTTTTCTCCAATCTTTGGACATTTTAGGTGAGTCATAAAAACATGTTCCGTTTTTATAAAAATGTATTGACAATATACATCACTGTATTGTACATATCAATCAACAGCACCAGATGCAGCAATCACACACTTGTTCCCTTAGGAAATGTGTGTATTCTAGTTCTTACAGTGAGTTTCATCAGCTCAGCTCTACTATTGTCAAAGATGAGCTGAACGACCAGCAGCCTCCTCCACCTCAGGGTCACAAAAAAAAGTGTCACAAAAAAAAAACTTCTACTTTGCTTTCTTTTTCATCTCAGCCATTCTGATACATGTTCTGGTTCATTTTCTGCATCGCTGTCATCTTGCAAAGCAAGAAGCCCCTCCTCTTCTTTGTTTGCAGACTCCTCCAGTTCCTTCTTCTCCTCCAACTGTTGTTTTTCGGCCATGTCTTTGGTGAATTTCTCCTCCAGAGCATTTAGTTTTGTCTCATTTGCTACTCAGTTGGTTCATGGTATCTATGAGCTTATGAGACCTAGCTCATCGGTCCTATGCCTCTCAACTGCCGTCTTGGACATCTGGTCTTTACGGTCTGAGACTTTATGGTTCTCTGCCTCGTAAATTTGCAAAGTACTCCTGGTCGCTCAGGTATCGAAATGCATACATTTTCTCCTCGTCAAGTTTGAAACTTTCTTTGAGATGGAGGATGTCTAACTCATGCTTTTCGATGGTTTCATAACATTCTTGGTGTTCAGTTACGGGCTCCCTCTCTCTTCACCTTTTTGCACTAAGAGCACTTAGCAGATGATGGAGATGCTAGAAGGTCCTGAGGACCGCCAACACATCTCACCGTTTCCTGGGTAGTTTATTCTACGCACTTCACAGTCTGTAGCAGAGAATAACTTTGATGTCTGCAGCAGACTTAGGCCCGCGTCCAAGACTTTTGTTGTCTGTGAGACTTTTGTTCTTTGTGAGACTTGTGTTGTCTGTGAGACAGTTATTTCAACCAGAAGTTGTTCTAGTGCGCCATCTGGAAGGTCGTCTCAAAACTCTTGTTTCTTCTCTCAGGAGCATTGAGCGAGCATACAGATGGCAACTTTCAATAGAATTGAAGTCAGAGAGAGCAGTATTAGTACAGCGCACAAGTGTACGGACACAAACTCCACCAAAGGTCTCAGAGGGAGTATGGAAGCTGAACTGTGCCATGATGAAACGATGTGGACAATTTGTTGTACATAAAAAAAACTATTGGGAAGTTGACGATATGAGATGTAGAATTCACACTTGTGTTCTCGATGACGGAAAGATAGCTGGAAAAACAACAACATGGTAATATAAATAAGTCATCTCGTGGTTGTTATTTGTGCCCCAGAGTTTTTGTAAACCATGAAGAAAAAATTAAAACACAGGCGAAATTTTTTGATTTATTAAATAAGTATTTATTCATGTTCCCGGATGTCGCCTGCCCATTGGCGCGGAGCTTCCAATTTCTTGGATGTATTTTCAAAGGACCATTATGACCCTACAGTGAAATGGGATGCGAGCCATATACCACCAGCTGATGGGAGACCAACCCAAATGCTCTTGACTGGATGCAACATCAGCCATTAATTTCACTGGGCACCTCAACACAGGGTAGAGCTGTTCAATGTAGATCTGAAGGACAGAATAATTGGCAAGCTGCCAGCAGGCTACTGAGTAAATGTGTCAATGCCTCTTTAAAGTAGAGTCCACTACTTATCGGAGGCACCAATAAACCTCAAGAAGCAGCCAGGCATGCTCAATACAACCAGTCCAGGCAGTTAACGTCTTCCAATCACTTCCAACTGCAAATACCCCGTACAGATCAAAACACACATGTACTAGCACAGTCACATGTGGACAAAAGAGATCAGCATCGCACATTACCTTTACGAGTAAACTATAACAAATCAAAGTGGTCCAGCTGTTGTGATTCTATTATATTGGTCTACTCAGTGAAGATGTGTAGTAAGGCCTCAAAAGACCGACTCATCCCATAGCCTAGAAACCCACTGTGGCTGGATCCTGGAGCTCAGGATGCGATCTTCAGGTTGCAGTTCCTTCTCTGCTGAGGTTGGACTTCCTCTTCTCTAAAGACGGTATACAAATCAAAAGTTTAGAGAAGATACCCACTCGGTCAGGGGCAAATGAAAGAATGAAAGACATTGGCCTAAACACTGGGGAACACATGAGAAAAAGTCAATGACACTACTCGTCAACAACACCAGTGTGTGCACCACAAAGGTGTGTTGCACTGGCCGACCGGAACATCAGATCCTTCTCACCAACCGGTACCAATATGACAGAAACCATACCGGGTCTCTCCTCCTCAGCTGAAAGTGGTGAAGGAACTCAGACGACACGCTGAAAGAGGAGAAACCTTTGTGTTCAGCTTATATCTATTCAGTTGTAATGATTCTCAGGAAGGTGAGCGAACATACCCGTCCCAGAAGCCAAGAGATGCAAGGCACTGTTTTCTCCACCATGGGTCTTAATAGCCGATACTTCCAGGTTTCACTGTTTGGTCCAGGTCATGCTCAGGCCTATGGGACTAAAGACTGCTCCTACAACTCTCAGCTGAAGCCAATGGATTATTAATAGGGCTAATTAGTGTCCATTTCTATAATGTCAAAGTTATGCAAGCATCAAACCACTACCCGCCTCCCCCTTCCCCCGGTCCAAATACACTTTTTTTATGGTCCTGTTTTTTTTGTGCTGACAAAAACTTGACCCTAGGAAGAGTGGTAACACCTTCTGGGAAGGGTTCTCCCTGTTCGCCAAGAGTCTCAGACTAGTCTGAGAATGGGTTGTGGTGTGTCTATAGGACGAATAGAGAACTCGTCTGAAAGGCCGCCACTGTACTGCGGTGACTTAAAGTGCTTTAAAGCGTTTCAAACTGCTCGACACAAAAGTCAGCTAATCAGAGGGATTTACATTCACTATTGAAAAGCAGGTACTCTCACGAGCCCAGCTTGACAACTGTGAGGAGGCATAAATTAGGGGAGGTATGGGTGGCTGCCCTCCGTACCTCCCCTAATTTCTGCCTCCTCACAGTTGTCAAGAGAGCCTCCAATTTACAATTCTAAAAGGAACAGCAGGGGAACTCTGAATGTGCCGCTGCATAAAAAAAACATTGTGGGAAATGGGGAAGAAACTGTCAATTCAGAGCACTTCATCCAGCATAATAGAATACCTTATTCATTGTATTCACTATTCCACAAAGTCATGTACCAACTTTGCATACGTTCCTGTTTTGGAGCATTCAGAGTTGAGTTCCATTCATCCCACTCTGGTCAATGGAGATTGCCTAACCTGATCTACTGGCCACAGTTGAGTTTGATTTTTCAAAACCATGTACAGAACTACCAAGTTTGGCAATTATACAAACTTAAAGCTAGATGAGAAACTTGTCCAAACCCTAGTCCTTCAGAAGCCTCAAAGGAGTAGTCTACAGCAGGATAGCTTCTCTTTACGACTGTGGGTGAGTGGTTAGCAGGTCCGTCTTTCAATCAAGTTGGCGGTTCAATCCCCACGCTAGTCGGTGCGTCCTTGAGCATTACACTTAACCCTGATTTGCTCTTTGTAGCTGAAAAGTAATGTAATAGTTCCCTTGAGGTCCTGGACTTTGATGAAGATCGTAAATCCTTCAAACCGGACAGATTGCTCGACAACCTGACTCAAGGTCTACAGTCAGACCCCCTGTAAATACATGAAATAGTCAATGCTGTGTTTTTGAGAAAGCATTATTACGTTGTGTTTTTTGTAGAATCGGTGGTAAAGGCTGTAGAGGAAATTTGGAGTTTGGTACCATATTGTTTGTGCAGATCTGGATTGTGCTGAACTGAGTTTAGGAACACACAGATAATTTAGATAAATCTTTTTGGCTGGCTGGATTTGACTTTCAACTGTTGCACGGCCACTCACTCTCATCAAAATAGCCACTGCATTGTTGGGTTTGGTTTGTTTCAGTAACTTTTGGAGTTTGAAATCTGTTTGCTGTGTTAACTTGTTGCTGTGTGTTCTATTGCTAAGGCGTGACATTAGATAGAAAGATTATTCACCCCCCGGGGGAAATTTATTTGTTGCAGCAGCAAACAAGGTTTTAATATATACAATAAAATACAATAAAATAGCAGATCAGGACATATTCAATTTAAGAAAATTAAATAATTCAATTGTAAAGAAAATGAAAAAAATTAATGCACACACACACACTGCCATCTTGTTTTTTTCTTTGCATTGTGTCAATAACAACCAACTACTGTCTGCTTTGCCTCCTTCCTGCATTGGTATGATATTGTGGGATATTGTGTGAGATTGGTCTCATATCTTGTGGGCTTTGTTTTGACGTCGCAATCGTCCACACAACATTTTTGATTTTGTTGGATTTGATTGGCAGCCCTTAACAACTGACTGTCAACTCGCTTCCACAATATTCTGCTTTGTGTGGTTATTTGTCTTTGTGAGGATATTGCATTGTGCCTTATTGCTTTATTATTGCTTATCCACGAATGCTGGTGAGGGACAACATTGGATTATGGATTGCTCACCCTTCCTGCGTATCCTTATCAGCCAAACCCTGATCAGCCTTATTGACGCAGACAAGCAGATTGTCAGATTTTCTCCAATCCCTTCAGCCTGTCTACAGACAGTGTATAACCTATCAACCAAATGTCTCCAGCAATAAGGGGACGTTTATTTATATTATATACTGCCTTTTTGATGAACTGCTACAAAAGCTTTGTCTTTGTTGGCACGTAAACCTAATAAGCTGCCCTGTGAGTTGTAGAAAGATTGTTGAAGCAGTTACCCTTTCAGTTTTGGATTATAGGAATGCAATTTATAGTCATGCTGCTGCCTCCACTGAGAGCTTTCCACCCTGTTTGCTATGCAGCTCTTGTGTTCATTAAAGGAGATCATTAAAACACCACTACATTTCGTACAATAAGGTCAGTTGGCCTTCCCACTAAGATGTAATAACTGCAGTACTTATTCTTCTTCCACGCCCTTGTTGTAAAATTCCATCTTTTATTTGATCTTTGCCTCTATATTCCAATCTGAACTCTTTCCGGTGATTTTGCCGGTGCTAAACCTGCTGTGTGCTTCATAACGTTGCACATTAAAAGTATAATTTCACAAATTACCATCTAATTTAAGAAAATTAATCAAATCATTTTGAAAACAGTACTCATGGGAAGGATAGACCTTTATTTGTGTCTATAGACTGTCAAACTCAAACACTATTATATTCTCTAACAGCTTTACTAAAATAAAGCGCTGTGTGAGATTCTGTCTTTCACCTTATTTGTTCAGTCCTATGTCACCATAACTGACGTGTATTGTCAAAAAAGCGATGTATATATCTATTTAACTATGTCTTTGTCGATGTGAATACGCTGTCGTTATGAGGATTCTTTTTTAAATGTATTTCCACAGTGTCAAGATTCATTCGTCAACTTGTCTTCCCCTTCTCAAGGTGCTAAATGAAGGCTGCTGTAAGGGCAACCCAACGTAATATACTAGGAGGATCTTTTTCCCGTCCAATGTATTCAGACAGGGTGACGGCCCGGAAATGTGATTTAATAAATACATCCTGCAACTTCATCTCTGTGTGAAATGTACAATGGACTGTCCTTCATTATAAGATAAGGACTCATACAGGGCGGAGCGTCGGAAAAAGCTGTCAATTGAGCAAGACCACTCACGGGTTCTTTGTGTTGCTTATAGATCTGTGGTTCATTTAAAAATAACAGCTGCAGGAAAAACTACAACACAACCAAACTACAACAACACAACTAAACTACAACAACACAACTAAACTACAACAACACAACTAAATTACAACCAAACTAAACTACAACCCAACTAAACTACAACCAAACTAAACAACAACTAAACTACAACCCAACCAAACTACAACCCAACTAAACTACAACCAAACGGCAACCAAACTACAGCCCAACCAAACTACAACACAACCAAACTAAATGACAACCAAACTAAACTACAACCCAAACAAACTACAACAAAACTAAACTACAACCCAACTAAACTACCACCAAACTAAACAACAACCAAACTACAACCCAACCAAACTACAACCAAACTAAACGACAACCAAACTAAACTACAACCCAAACAAACTACAACCAAACTAAACTACAACCCACACAAACTACAACCAAACTAAACGACAACTAAACGACAACCCAACCAAACTACAACCCAACTAAACTACAACTAAACTACAACCCAACCAAACTACAACCCAACTAAACTACAAGCCAACCAAACTAAACTACAAGCCGACCAAACTAAACTACAACCCAACCAAACTACAAGCCAACTAAACTACAACCAAACTAAAACACAACCAAACTAAACGACAACCAAACTAAACTACAACGGAACTACAACCCAAACTACAACGGAACTACAACCCAAACAAACTACGACCAAACTAAACTACAAGCCAACCAAACTATGACCAAACTAAACTACAAGCCAACTAAACTACAACCAAACTAAAACACAACCAAACTAAACGACAACCAAACTAAACTACAATGGAACTACAACCCAAACAAACTACAACCAAACTAAACTACAACCCAAACAAACTACAACACAACCAAACTCCATTGGCCAGTTACATTAGCCACATTTCCTCTGTTCATCCTTCTTCCTTTACGCCATTTGTCTGCATCTGTTCTGAATTACTATAAAATTAGTATTGGATCGGTACTTGAACAGTTTTGTATTGCTTTCCCTACCGTGCCGTGTCAATGTCGCACTAAATCTACCTCTTTATCTCAGTAATGGAGTCGGACACATTACATTCTGGTGCAGCAGATGTAGACCGTGGGTGCGAGACTGCTCGAGGACGTATATCTCACATGGCGTTGATGTGCGAGGGAAGCGCCGCTGCATCCTGTCCTCAAGGCGTTTGCGATTGGTTTAAGAAGTAGAAACAAGCCGAGCTCTTTTCCCTGGAGGCCAGATTGATGATGTGGAGCGAGACACAGCCCTGCGATGTCGGGACAGAGCGAAACCGATATCCACTCAACAAGCTGGATCGGGTATCTGTGACAGTGGGCCCAATCTATTCAATTACATTCTCTTTGTATTTACTGCATACTGTTTATATTATAGACTGGGATTTTTTTCCGGTTTTAACCATATTGCTTATGAAATTAAAATTGTTTTCATTTCGATTGCAATTGTTTTTCAGATTTCTTTATTCCCAAGTTGATAATGTTGATAATTAATGCATACATCTATAATATTCATTATTTTACACTTAGTTTAACCTAATTACATGCTCAGGGAATCATGCTTGTATGTATATTGCACGTTTTCGACCAAGGTCTCTGTGCCAAGTTTAATCTATGTTACCATGTCCTGTTCCACTAAAAAGAGTAGACTCCATTAAACCATGAACATGAATTATACGATTTATGCGTTGGTATAATTTGCCAAAAGCTGCCTGGCGCATTGAGCGGTGGACAGTTTTGATTTGACATACATTTGCATCTGTACTTGCATCATATCTCTTAATTTATATATTACAAAAGCATTACATTCACCAACTAGAACGGGCACTCGGTAGAGCGCATACCTTCGCATATCACAAGATTGGGCATTGAATTCTGAACATTTTGGCATTAGTTGCATGCGAATTGGATACAAATTGACCGTGCTATGGTAAAAAGAAGATTTTGACCTTTTCATGACCTTGACCTTTGACACGATCGATCCCAAAATCTAAACAAATGGTCCTCGGTTAATAACCAATCATCCCACCAAATTTCATGCGATTCGGTTTAATACTTTTTGAGTTATGCGAGTAACACGCATACAAATAAATAAATACACGGCGATCAAAACATAACCTTCCGCATTTTAAATGTGAAGGTAAAAAGGGGAAAGCAAACATTCAGTACTGCTTCTGGTCTGTAGGGGGAGCAATTATCAGATGATTTTCAGTACCACTAATATTATAGCATTCATTGAAATAGAAATTCTACAACAGTACATTATTCTATTTACTTGTAATCAACACATTTAGATACCCTACGCTCAGTTTAAATCCATCTTTGGAGGTCTATGACTCATGGATATCACTCATTGGATAATCATTACAATAAGTATTATCCGTTCGTGTGAATGAGCCCGAGACTCAGGTCGGACTGAGGACCAGGAGGCAAGGTTAAAGGAAATGTCAATGCACTTGTTTTATGGGCCCATGGATGCGTAAGATTGTTGGAACATCCTGGCACGAATTTCCAGTTGGCAGTCGAGTTTTCATAGGAATTAACATAAACCTGCCTCCCTCCCTGGATCCAGTTCTCTTCGTACTTCTATCGGCCACAAAGCTAAATACGTCTTTTTAAGCGCCCGTGTGGTATAAACACAGATTCTGCTGCTTCCTGCTGTGTATTTTCTGGATTACGTGAAGAAACTGACAAACTCCATCTGCCGTGGTTCTGTAATGTAAAACCTTTGACCAAAAGCTGCGCTCATATTTCCACTTCCCTATGAAAGTCTTGTGGGACTCTGTGGGTATAGACCCGGGCAAAAACAGCATAGAATTATGATGTCACGACGAACAGTAATGAATAGCTATACAAGCGTCTTGAAGGAAAGTCACAACAGCCATTTGTTTTCTCAGCCTGTGTGATTAGGCCTCCCACTCCCACCCAGCAGGTGTGTCCATGGATGCGTCCCCCCCCCCCCCCCTGCTTGCTTTAGCCTCGGGGTTATAAAAGCGGTATCGCTCCCCAGGTCCAGCTCCCACACATCTGAGGCGGGTGTGAACAATATCCCCCCCCCCTCCCCCCATCCCTGAAGTTCTACTGTGGAAGATGGATGCTTTCAATAACAAGCAAGCTCTCTGCAACAACATAGGCGTTGTGTGGTTGTCGTCGTCGCCCCCCCGTCCCCCCCGCCTGCTGGAGCCCGGTCCCTCAACTGCCATTAGGGCTGAGTTCCAACCTTGTACCAGCAAGCGTGAAGGAAGTAGAGAAGGAAGCCCGGAGGAAGTAGAGAGAGACAAGCTGGTCACGCGGGCTCCGTTGACTTTATCGTTCCCTTTTCCAATGGGTGGACATTCCCGCCGCTCTCTGTGAGTTTGCTGCCTTCTTGCACATACATACAACATTTTAGTAAGTTTGCATACAATTCTGCGACATTATCGACGTGAAAAGTGTGCAACGGAAAACCGTGGCTGATCTTTTTTGCAACGGCGTCCGATGGACGGAGGCTATTGCAGTGACTGCCGTCAGCGGGGAGGTTGGCTGTCGGACTCCGATGCCGTCGACTTGTCAGCTTTAGATTTTGTGGGTAGAGCAAAATAAAGGTTTGGTAAGCACAGAAGATGACACCATTTTTTTTCTTTACGTCCTAGAATTGCGTAAAATGCAATATGTGGCATATTACAGGTGCTTCTAACGAGGACGTTATTGACTCACCTCCTCCCGGTGCTCAGTCGACAGATACTTCCTCTCCTAATCACCACACTCAAGAGGATCTGTGTCAGATTTGTGAAATGAAAAGTAGATTTAACTGCAAAGTATACCATGAAAAGAATAATTCAATTTGGAAATTACAATACCAAAAACTAAAATTGGATTTTCTGAAATAGATGCTAACAGAATATACGCCAACATCTTAATTACACACACAGTAACTATATAGTCAACGTAAAATATCATTTGTATTCACACATTATTGGTGAATGACTATAACAGTAAGGACTGAAGGTACTTATTGTTGTGGGTGATTTCTTTCCAGCCCACACATTAATGTAAATTCATCTTAGTGTTTATTAATCTTTCATATTAGTATCACTATGTTATATTAACTACACTGGTAAAGATGTGAAGTTGATGCATAGCCACGGGGAGGCAAAGAGACATTCATTTTGTTCTGGACACAGGGGATTCAAAATGTTTGAACTAATGGCTTTTATGAATACATCTGCGCTAGTTTCTTTAAATTATTAGTTTTTTTGCGTTTGCTGTTCTAATAGCTTCACACGCTAATGTCCGTATTTTGGATTTTCTTTCTAACAACTATAATTGACAGCAAGGCTCCAGTCTTAATTATTTCACTGCCATCCCAAAAGTCAATAAAAAAAACGTCTCAATCTGAACGCTGTCCTTTTACTAAAAACACTTAATTCAAACGACATGGGTAGTATTTTAATTTTAATGCGCAATTCAATTAAAAAAAAACATTTGGCGTTCGTATTTTTAACGATGTATTATAAGTGTCAATTCCCTCTCTGATAGCTATTGTATTACATAAATACAAGAGATATGCTTTCCACATCTACGTGTATGTCAGTGAATGCACCAAATACAACAACCAACGAGTTCACGTGGAGCAGATCGGATTCATACACGCATAACACGTATCACAGGCTCAATTTTGACAGCGCCATAAAAATTAAGCTCCTGGTAAGAATAAACAAACACAGAAGGAAGGTATTGATCTTGGTCATGCTCTCTCTCTTTCCCTCTCTCATCCGATTTCAGAAAGAAATAGGCATTTCCAAATGGTGTTTTAATATTCATGTGCGTTCTTGTAAATGAGCAAGTCCAAACAAACATGAAAAGACATGTTGGTTATTTATGAGCTTACTCCGAGAAAGACCGGGACTGAGGAGAGACAAGAGGCAGCAGGGGGGAGAAAAATGGTTTATCTCATTGACTCAATTTCCCTCCATTTTCCAGATGTGGAGATTTGTTATCCGCTCTCAGCCTGTCGGAACACAGGGGCGTCGATAATCTGCCGATAAGCCTCGCTCTCAGGCTTCCCCCAGACGATCCTCTTTTATTATCTCTACCTTTCAGGTCACTTGAGTTACGGAAACAACCGGAGCTAGACTCAAGTTCCTTTCCTTTCCTTTCCTTGTGGATGTCAGAATACTAAAGAGGGCTTTTGGAGCTGCTCCATCACAGCTGGCCGAGCAGGTGGTGGTAAGAAGCCCGAGAGGGAAGTTCTGTTGGAGCAGACCTAGCCTATAGGAAGCCTCAGGTACCGTCGCCCTGTTGCCAAAAATGACAGTCAACCAATCTATCGTACATTCCCGCTCATAACTCCATATTTGGGGTATTCCAATCTGTTTTTCCTGTGGAGAAAGAGGCTTTCCATCATGATTTAGTTTGTCTGATACTAATTGTAAAGTTTTCTTCTCCTGCTCTGCGGTAGAAGAATCATCTAAGTATTTTGCACATTTATTCTTTTTTCTACAAGTTCAATTCAGTTTATTTTATATAAATCAGCACGGTGTTAGGTTGTAATAGTTTATTTTGATAACATCTGCAGAGGTCTTATGTTTTAAATTAATACATATAGAAAGATATTATAATAGAAAATATTAGGGAGAATATTGATATTGTTATTAATGTATTATGAAGCATAGGGGTAATGTTTACTCTATGCAAATGTAAATGGCAAGAATTAATGTATGTTACATGAGAGTGACTGTATGTTAGTATTATAGATTGACGAGGCCGGTTGAATTCCGTGAAGTGACTGACAATAACAAGAGACTTTTATTGTGAAAGTGACTTTAATGCGGACAATAACAAGACGGGACTCTTATTGTGAAAATACTTGTTTCGCGACTTGACCGGAAGTGACGTTTTGACCGGGGCCAGTGAGATCGAGTATGAAACTCCGTGGATTAGAGAAATCGGGTCTCTTCCACAGGTATCCCCGAGGCCGCAAGGCTGAGGGGCGGAGCAGCCGGGAGCCGAGGAAGAGCGCCTTGAATGTTTGTTTTACACTTCCTGCCATTAAATGTTGATAACTTACTTCACGCGCGTCCGGAAGCCTGTTTTCCATCATCTGCGAAGTGCCCAGTTTCAGAACTACTCTACAACGGCCATGACAGGAGGCCGGCCCACCAGGAAGGAGGCATCAGACACGGCCAGGTCCGATGGACCCTATGAGACGTTACAAAGACTCCAGGGAGGAAGCAGAGTTAGTAATGTGTGATGGAGAGATGTAAATTCATCCATAAGGAGAGAGAGAAGAGGAGGGAGGTGCTCAGTGTATCCTAAAACATCCAACAAGTAACGTCTTCCATTGCTAACGACCAGTTGTAATAGTGAACCGTATGTGTGTTTTTTTTCTTTTTAATAAAACATTTGGAATGTCTGATGAGGTTTAACTCTAAATGCATCGGCTCTTTCTATACTGCATACTTCACTATATTGTAAAGTCGTCCGAGAGTGGAAGATGTAAACACCTTTTGACTTTACCAACAATGAAGTTAGGTAAACATATCCACGTCCCCCACTTAATGGATTGCAATATATAACCACTTTGTTCCCCTGAAGTCCCATAATCCTTTATAGCCACCTTCAAGATTAAATGAATTCCCGCCAGCCTCCGCTGTACATCGAGCCTGTTTGCACATCAGGGGGTGATGCAACTCTTCACCGATATTATGATTAATATGCGTCATTGGGAGCATGTTGGCATAACAACCAGTTCTTTTTACAGTGGCTTCAGTAAATTATTCTAAGGACATCAACTCTCAGCCATCTTCTGATAATGTGAGACAGAACTCTTTGCTTTGCACATTTTTATTACGCAATAAAATGAGGAAATTGCATCTTTTATAATAGACTGTTAAAATGATAATGGAGATTTTATTTCTGGTGGGTTTTTGTGACAATTATGTTTAAATGTAAAGAAGCTGTTACAACGTATTAACGTAATGATTTCATACAATCTTGGAGTGCTGTGAAGCAAGTCTTCTTCACACGCTACTACATTTCTTTCAATCATTTTATTTTAAGTTTTTACAAGTTACACCAGACAATCAACAAATAAATAAAAATGACATAACAACCAATTCGAAAGGGTTAGGGTAGAAAAAACTGGCCAATTTTTAAAGGGAATGAATAATATGATATACACTTACTTTATTACTATTATTATTACTCGCTTTATGATGGACAAGAGACAAACATACTTTGATCTTCTGCTCCACAAATGGAAAATTGACAATTAAGATGACTTTGACACCACCATGTTGTGTTTAAGTTGCTTATTTCTCTACAGTGCCACCAGCAGGCCAACGTTTTGATTAAGACAATTTTATAAGTTGACACATTTATTACAACAATAAAATAATGAATACAATTAATTAAACAATAAAGGACACAACATAAATAAAAAATAAATACAATAATGTTTCCTGGACTTTTTAACTGACATGACAGGGAGGTACTTATCAGACCATTAGACACTTTTGGTTTGAGTTATGGGATGGATTGTCACAAACTTTAAAACAGACAGGTTTTTTTCAGGATAAATCCTACTGAAATATTGGAGGGTGTGGTGATTAATTAATTTGCTCTGAGCCAATCATATCACTGGCCATATCTCAGATGTGCCATATCTACGGTAACAATGGCAAATGGAAAGATGCTTTAGGAAATCAAGTCTGTTTATATGACCACATCAATCTGCTGCTTTTTTCAATCTGAATTCTTCCATATTTCATGCTGTCAATTGTTGCATCTTATGGTAAAATGTGACAACGCTGCATTTAGACCGGAGTGCATTTCAATAATAAAACATGATTTATCAACATATCTTGTCCCGCTACCCTCAGATGGCAGCAAGGATTTAATTTAGCTGAGCGAGGAGCTTTTCATACGGCATAAAACAGCTACGGACAACAAATAGGGTAAGAATCAATCATAGTAATTCACCAATTGACAAGTGCTGAGAAATGAAGCCAACGTGGAAGTGCCAAAGTTATCAGTCCCTCCTCACCCCCATATATTAATAATGTTTACAGCCTGGTAAAAAAAAGAAGCTGTTTTGGTCTTTATTGATACTCTTCCTGTTCATGACAACATCCATTTGAATTATACTGAGAATATGAAGTAAGGCATAATTAAGGTGGTGGCCACTTTAAGTGACAGGTGGGTGTCGTACCAAGTCGTTAGCTGTCGGCGTAACTGGACTGTACTTGTCGTGCACTTGTCTAGTTTTCTTCCAACCGCTCAAAGCCCTTTAAAACTATAAGTCATCATTCAACCCCATTCATACACTGATGACAGAGGCTACCATGCAATCTCCGCCTGCCCATCAGGACTCTCTAAACATTCATCCTCATTCATCGTTTATATTGGATTCATGTAAGAAAAGTAACTGAAACGCAGAGATATGTGATATTAAAGATGTCGGCTCACCAGAAGCCTCCAGAACAGCTTCAATTCTCCTTGTAATAGTTTATCAAAGTCTCTGAACTCTACTGGAGGGATGCACATTGTTCCCTCATTTGGTGCTTTGATGATGATGATGATGATGATGGAGAGGGTTGTCAGACACACCGCTTTAACTAGGTTGCGATCTAATAAGAGTGATAGCCATAGCATCATTGTCATACTGGAGCATGTCGCCTTTGGGTGCTTTTTGGATCTTTCCTCAAAGTTACTTAGATCTTTTTCTTTTGCCGTAAAATTTCAGGAATTATCCGGATACGGATAAATATCACATCCTATTGAATACGAGTTGAATCCCTAACATAACTGAACCAGTTTTGAGACTGTGGGCCATGTATCTTGATGGCACATAATCTTATATGAAATCAAAGTTTGATACATACATCTATATATATTAACCTGAATGCTTTCTAAATAGACAGGTGTACCAATGTCTCCAATTGGACTGGTAGCGTGTAGAACTAAACTTTATGTTTGATTAAAAACAAGATTATTTAATTCTCAGCCACAAACTTTTCACTGGCGCTGCACCATCTCGGTCTCTTCATATATCGGTTTGCTGAGTGCTGAGTGTGAGTTTGGCTTTTCTTGTTTTGAGTGCTCTGGGTTGATTGTTCAATTTGTATTGATGTGTTGATGTGCTTTCTGGAAATGCCAGCGCTGCATACTGTCAGCTTTCATTTGTTGGATTGAAATTGTTTGAAGTTTATTTCCAATTTTTGGAAAGTTTTGATGGATCAACGAGTCAACAAATGAGGAACGAATGAATATTGAGCCGTGTTGGATTGAGTTGTCCCGTGCGTCCTTTGGGGTTCAAGTACCAGGCCATTTCAAGTTGGGCAAGAATTGAACAAATCACCTAGGAACTTGACAGTAGTCTTGCTTTTTTGTAATTAGACCTCATGTAAGACCACATAAAAGCACGACACGTAAACAGGAATGCAGCAGAAGGATCTTATTTGGTGATTCAGGCAGGGTCAAATCCAAAAAGGGGCGGGCAAAAATCTGAAGTCGGGTCGACAGGCAAACAGGGTCGTAACGGGCAGATCAGAATTAATATTTTGGAATTCGCCGGAGAGTTTGGCAATGACACACAAGACAATCTGGCAGAGGACAAGTGGAAGTGAGGGAGCTAATTAGTGAGGGACTAATGAGGGGATGGGCTGCAGGTGAGCAGGGCGTGAGGACCAGGTGAAGGGAACAAGACAATCAGGTGAGGATGACAGGATCTGGAATGACAGGAGAGTTAATGAAGCAGGCGGGGTGAATATAACTATGAAGGTGAGGAAGTCGTGACACCACAAGTGTGCAGTGTAGAGAGGTGTACAGTATGCTCCAAACAGAGACATCTTCACACATCCTCTGACAATCCCCACGGATGTCTTCATCATCGGTCTTCTGTTCTGTAATAAAATGTCCAAGATATTTGACCTTATCGCAGAAACCCAGGTAATTATCAGACAGTTTCAACTGGCGTTGTATTTGATGTCACGTTCCACACCATAGGGAGTGCATACCATAAGGAGCTGCTGGAGACCAGCACTACATGGGCTAAGAATCACAAGGGCATCTGCATGGATAATATGATTTACGAAAGAATTACCACTCATAGCAAGAAACCTTTTTCTCAAAAACACTGAGCAGAGTCTCCTTTTCAAATCGAGTCCATCTTCATTTTAATGATTCCATTGGAGAAGAAACAGCGTCGGCAGATAGTGAGCAGTGCTGCATGTCGAGCCCCTTCCCCTGGCACAGTGCTTATCACGAGAACACATGTTCGGAGAGGAGTTCAAAGCCGGTCCGATATGACAACTTCATGTCCTGTTATTGTCCTTTAAAATTATTAGGACCTTTTTTTTCTTCTTCTTACGTCTTTTAAAAGGGTTTCTGCATTATTCAACCCGTGACACGATATGTTCCGTTCCCCTTTTTAAGTGAGGTTACATTTTTTGTGGAATATGCAGTACCTTTTTTTGTGGTCCTGTCCTACAGTAAGTGTTTTTCCAAGTCGGCGGGGGATGTTGTACAAGGAGTGGACATAGAGGGAAGCACCACCTGGCACAGTGAAAACCTCCTTCTCCCTGTAAATGACTCTTCTGTTAATATGGTGACTATTTCCCGAAAGTGCCTTTGTATGTTTCGGGTCCTTTTATTTTGAAGGTCTTCAGGCGAGACAGGAAGTAGATGTAAATCTCGTTACATGACTTCGCAAAAAGTGCGTTAGATAGATAGATAGATATATACTTTATTAATCCCCAAGGGGAAATTTGTCGAGTCAGTAGCAGCAACACACAAGAATAAAAAAACAAAACACAAATATAAGAAGGGTTAGGGTGATCTGGCAAGAGATGAACTGTTGTAGAGCCTCATAGCCGTCGGCAGGAATGTTCTCCTGTATCTCTCCTTGTGGCAGCGGAGCGTGAGGAGACGTCTGGAGAAAGTACTCCTCTGTCCCTGTAGGAGGTGGTGGAGAGGGTGGTCCGGGTTGTCCAATATGGACACCAGTTTCTTCAACGACCTCCTCTCCACCACCTGTTCCAGGTGCTCCAGCTGGCAGCCGATGATGGAGCCAGCCTTCCTAACCAGTTTGTTAAGACGGCTGGTGTCACCGGCTCCGATGCTGCTCCCCCAGCAGACAATGGCGAAGTGCAGCACACTGGCGACAACCGACTGGTAGAACAACTCCAGCATCTTGCTGCACACGTTGAAGGATCGAAGCTTTCTCAGGAAAAAGAGTCGACTCATCCCCTTCTTGTAAACAGCGTTGATGTTGGCCTTCCAGTTCAGTCGGCTGTCGATGGAGACGCCCAGGTACTTGTACTCCTCCACCATGTCCACGTCCACTCCCAGGACACTCAGAGGTGTAGGAGCTGTCGCCTTCCTCCTGAAGTCCACCACCATCTCTCTGGTCTTGGCCAGGTTCAGCCGCAGGTGGTTCTCATCGCCCACTTTACAAAGTCACTCACCACTGCCCTGTACTCCTCCTCCCGTCCATCCCTAATACACCCGACCACTGCAGAATCATCAGAGTACTTCTGCAGATGGCATGACTCCGTGTTGTACTGGAAGTCACTGGTGTACAGGGTGAAGAGGGAGGAGACAGAACAGTTCCTGTGGGGCTCCAACATCACTGACCACCGTTCCAGACAGCACACGGCCCATTCTGACAAACTGTGGTCTGCCTGTGAGGTAGTCAGTGATCCAGGAGATGGTGGGCGCGTCCACACCGGCCACCCGCAGCTTCTCACTCAGCAGCAGTGGGGGGATGGGGTTAAAAGCACTGGAGAAGTCAAAAGTGACTCTCACAGAGACACGGTTCCATCCAGGTGCGACTGAGCTCGTTGCAGCAGGTAGATGATGGCGTCGTCCACTCCCACATGAGGCTGGTAAGCAAATTGCAGAGGGTCCAACGATGATTTCACCTGCGGCGGAGGTGGGCCAAGACCAGCCTCTCCAGCACCTTCATCACATGGGAGGTGAGGCGACGGTCGGTAGTCGTTGAGGCCAGATGGTGCTGACTTCTTTGGGACAGGGACCAGGCACGACGTCTTCCACAGCACGGGACTTCCCCAGCCTCAGGCTGAGGTTGAAGAGGCGCTGCAGGACACCAGACAGCTGGGTGGCGCAGGTCTTTAGGACCCTGGGGCTGATGCCATCAGGACCTTCAGCTCTGCGCTGGTGTAGTTTCTCCAGCTGTCTTCTCACCTGGTCAGTCGTCACAGAGAGAGGGGAGGTGGAGGAGTCCATTGTTATTGAGGGCTCGGTGGATGTGCAGCTCAGCAGGGGGACAGAGGGAGGAGGTGTTTGGGAGGTGTGATGTGTGGAGGAGACGGGGGAGGGCTGTGAACTGAACCTATTGAAAAAACAGTTCAGCTCGTTGGCCCTCTCCAGGAGCCCCCTGGCTGTCTCCCTCCCACCTTGAAGCCAGTTATCTGCTTCATGCCAGACCACACCTCCCTTGTGTTGTTCAGCTGGAGTTTGGCCTCCAGCTTCCTCCTGTAGGAGTCCTTGCCCTCCCTGAGCTTCACCTTTAGGTTGCGCTGGGCTCTCCTCAGCTCATCCCTGTCTCCAGACCTGAAAGCAGCTTTCTTCATGTTAAGAAGCGCCTTCAGGTCCCTGGTGATCCAGGGGTTGTTGTGGGGAAGCAGCGCACAGTCCGTGATGGGATGGTGGTGTGTTCACAGAACTTGATGTATTCCGTGATGCAGTCGGTCATACTGTTGATGTCCTCCCCGTGCGGTCCGCACAACACATCCCAGTCCGTTGACTCGAAGCAGTCCTGTAGAGCGTCGTTAGCCTCCAGAGACCACCTCCTCACAGTCCTGGTGGTCACCGGCAGCCTCTTCACCAGAGGAACATACCTGGGTGTCAGCTGGACCAGGTCATGATCAGACCTGCCGAGGGGAAGGGCAGTGGCGCTGTATGCGTCCTTAGTATTAGCATACAGCAAGTCCAGAGTTTTATTGTTCCTTGTTGGGCAGTCTATGTATTGATGGAAGGTTGGCAGAGCTTTTTCCAATGTGGTGTGGTTAAAGTCACCAGTGATGGCCATGAATGCTCCAGGCTGATGATTCAGCAGAGCAGACACAGTGGAGTGGATGGTGTCCACAGCTTCCTCAGCGTCAGCTGATGGCGGCACGTACACGACAACCACAATGGCGGACGTGAACTCTCTCGGCAAATAGTACGGGCGCATCCCCACGGCCAACAGTTCAATGTTCGGGCTACAGAAGCGCTCCTTCACGCACACATGGTCCGGATGGCACCACCGTTCATTCACATAAACAGCGATCTCCCCCCCTCTTCTTACCGCTCTGTGTAGCGTCTCTGTCAGCCCGAACAGTCCTGAAGCCGGGCAAAGACGCGCTGTGATCCGGATAGTCCGCGTGCAGCCACGTCTCAGTGAAGCACAGGAGACTGCTCTCACGGAAGATCCTCTCGGTCATTACCAGCGCGCCGAGCTCATCCGTCTTATTCGCCAAAGACCTCACGTTCCCCGTTATGATCGACGGTACCGAGGGTTTGTATCTCCTCGTTTTAGCCCTCCGCTTGACACCCGATCTGCAACCGCGAGCCCTCCTCCGTAGCTCCAGCGGGATCACAGGTCTGTCTCCAGGCAGAAGCTGCGGCCTGCACAGCGCGATCAGCTGAGCACGCGAGTAGACGACGGACCCCGTCATTGTTTTGCTGTGTCTCACCGATACTCACGACAAAGTGAACAAAAGCCACAGTAGAATTATCGAAAAAAGTAGTTATGGTCCAGTGTCCGACCGTAACTAAGACAAACGTGAAAGAAAAGAAAAAGAAAAAGAGAGGAAAAGTGCAAAAAAGACAATAAAATAAAAGCAAAACGCCACTACTGAAACAAGCAGCCGTTGGCACAGCGCTTCCGAACTGCTAATCATCTATCTGGATCGGGAACAATGTACTTTGGGTTTTATTTGGGCTTTGACGACATGTTTATTGACTTTATTGTTTAATTAACTTGTAAAATGTATTGTGATGAGATGCTAATGCTAGATTGTAGCTATATGTTCCCTTTAAGAAAGAGAACATGTTGTGATTAATGTCCACATGGATCTATGAATGTCATCTAATTAATGTTTACGCTCGTAAGAGCTCATCTCTGTTTTATTGGTTCTGTAACTCTTACGGTAATTTCTGGAAATTAAATGGAAAAAGAGAAACTCTTACTTCTATGTTCGTCAACAAGGCTCATGGTTTGAACATGAATAAAAACAATTCTGGAAAACATCATTCGGCTTCAATATTGTCCGGCTGGGGTCCGCTACACTCCCGACAGTTATCTTCAATTTCAAAAGAGAATAGATTGGCGTTGCATGAATTATCGCCTTTCAGTGCAGTAAAACAACCCACCACGTCCTAATCAACTGCAAAACATCAAGTTTTTGATGTTAGAAATGATGATAGCCTTGAAATAATTAGATCTGGTTGACGCCGTGACAATGCGGCGTGTCTCCAACAGTGTTCCGGATAATGTTATTTGAAGTGAGGATTAGAGACACACAATTAAACTCGGCATGGGTTCTCGAATATGAAAACATTTTTTTGCTTCTGCTCATGCTTTCATTTTGCAGAGGCACTACCATTAGGGGCATAATCGCATCTTCAAACCGCCAAGAGATGCGCCCTTGTTGAGAAATCCATCAGCGCACCGCAACACTCTGCCCCTGGGACGAGGACGGGGGCTTCCAACAAGGCTTAATATTACTCTCCGAGAGCGAATAAAACAAGGTTACTTTTGGACCTCAGCAGCTACTCCAAGGAGTTTTGATTGGAGACCCACAACCTCCCACTCCTGTTCCATATTCGTATGTTTTAGTTTCCTTCCTCGCTCCATATTTTGCTTTCAATTATGTGATATTTAAACGATCTCCCCCAATGCATCACGAAGAGCCTTTCTCTGTTTTCCCGTGCACGTCTCAGGAGAAAACCACTTCTTGCATTCTTGTCTCGAGTCGTTTTTCCAGCTCCCACACTGACCTATATTGACTGTTATGTAACGGTTACACACCACCTGAGGGCAACAGTCCTTCCAGCGACAGGGGGACAATCTCATAAACAACCACTCACTTTTATTTTGCATTAAGCTTGATATGAACTTCCAAACTTTATAAAAAGGCAACATTAGCTCTGGAATATTACAAGAGCTTCAGTACAATATATGAAACTCCAATAAGACGACATGCATTTCACACAACACATGATACACAGTGTGCAGGAAATGAAAGTGGTCCCCTCCACATTTATAGCACACTGTCGTCAAAAGATGTGAAGCATCAAAATGTTGGTCATATGGAGAAAAATATAATTCCAACACATTATTTATGTGTTCCTACTGAGAAAACAAACAAAAAAACGGGTAATTCTTAGTGTCGATACTTTTTGTTCGGTGCTAATTAGACATTTTTAGCATTGTTAGCATTTAACTGAGGCGGTGACCATTATAAATAATAACAAGACATTAAAATACATTTTACAATCCTAATTGGAGTCAGATTTATTACCAAATAGATGTACACGTATCAGGAATATTTTCCTCACTGTGTCAAGCATTCAATGAACTTAAGAGGATATAAAAATAAAAAAGGATGAGTCCGCAAAAGTCAAGAAATATACATATTGACGAGAAAAAACACTACAAAAGTATGTATACTAACTTTTTTTAATGAAATGTGCATCATGTGATATCAGTCCAAAATGTGTGCTTTAATGTCATGTGTAAAAGTATTAAAAGCATGCAAGTGGAATATGTAGTTACTGTATTAGTTAGTTAGTTGTCGGTATTTTGGGAATACAATTCTGTTGCACAGCAAAGATGTGTGTTCTCATATCGTTTACTGAATCAACCAAATATTGTGGATTTTTTAAAATTCCAATGAACTGCATGACACATTTGTTTCAGCAGACCCCAAACCATATGCTGTGTATGGTTGATGGGAGAACATTCATTTAGAAAGTTGCATGTGATCATCAATTTGCCAGCACACCGTGTCAGATACAATACTGTATAGAACGACAACAGACGATATTTTGTTCATCATTTTTCAATTATGTAGATGTTCTTCAATGTTTATGTAGATGTTTCTCTCAAATTGGATGTTATTTTCTTCAATTTCCCCATGGCTTCCATTGGTATCTTAATAATAACAACGTATGTACTCACCGAGGTAAATGCTAAGCCAAACAGGAAAAAAACATTTAAAATACAAAAAGAGAAACATAGTGAGCAGTAAAAAAACAAAACCCAAAGAATAATTGTGGATTAAAATGTGAACAGCCTCCTCCTCCATGATTCTGTGGGACAGTGTGAAAGTGTGAAGTTTATGATTTCCAATCAGCTGTTTGGCGACCGGTCTTTTTATTTGACCTCTTTTAATTGACCTCCGTCAGGTGTCTGGAGCACTTTGGCTGCTGCCCCAGACATTCTCCACCGGTGGCCCGGAAAATTCAATTAGCCGAGACTCGTCTTGGCCGGCAACGCCGGCTGCATCGGGGGAGGGGAAGAGTTTGCTCTACCTATATGTTCGCTATTTGCATATTATTTTCGAATCACAAATGTGCACGATGAATTTGGAAAAGTCAAGGACGGACCTGCAGCCGTGTACTAAAATGCCGTTTACAATTCCTGCCTCCCTGCAGTCCAACGCAATTTCACATTCATCCAGAATCCAAGCAATTTACCCCCTCATTTCTCTCTTGGAAACAGAAAGTGTCACTGCAGTAGCCAGAGCTCACGGGAAAAGTATTTAATGTCCCAGGCATTGACAACAACAACAACAACAACAACAACAAAAGCCCTGATTATTGAAAAGAACCTCACACCAACGTTTAAATTAAGTTATTACAATGTAATACTGACATGACACAATGACGCTTACATGGAGGGACATTGCAATTAGCTGAATTTGTTACATGAATATGCTCATGATGACTCCATCTATTCCTAAGAACAATAAATAAATGCAAGAGGGTCCATATGGCCTCTTGGCTGTGAGGTTACTGAGCACACACACACACACACACACACATGCTGTAGCTCCGTCTGCCTTGCTGGGTGAACCCACCGCTACAGGAACAGCTGTTCACCGTGGTCCGTCGGTGGCCTTCTGCCAAGCACAATATGTACCCACCTTGTACGGCGACGGCGTGCTCTGCACAAATGAGTGAATAAAGGAAATGGAGAAGGATTCAACACCTAATCTGCCTCCCAAGAGAACGGCAGCGCCCGACTCTTTGAAAAAAAAACATCCAATAAAAGAATGCTGGACGAGAAAAAAAAGAAAAGAGGAGGAGGACCGTTGATACTACGAACTATGACATGGCCCTGCTGAGACTCCGCCCACTCCTCCTCTCTACCTCCATCTGCCTGATGGACCGTGGAGGTCTCGATCGTGGAATATGCCGACGACCAACTATTCATACACTCTGTCAAATTCACTGATTGTGTTGTTACTGAGTTGATTTGTGTATAATGATTCATTCTGTACACATGACATCTATTGTTCTGTCCATCCTGGAGAGGGATCCTCCTCTGTTGCTCTCCTGAAGGTTTCTTCCCTTTTTTTCCCTGTGAAGGGTTGTTTGGGAGTTTTTCCTGATCCGATGTGAGGTTTTGGGTCAGGGATGTCTATGTGTACAGATTGTAAAGCACTTTGAGACAAATTTCTAATTTGTGAAAATGGGCTATACAAATAAACTGAATTGAATTGAAAGGGAGCGACTGGTCATGGACAATGAAGCCCAACTGTAAACATGGTTAAAAAACAAAGGCTTATGAGGAAATGAGCTGCTCGCATGACAGCATAAATCAGTTGGAGGCATTCTCCTCTAATGGGAAGCTGGGAGCCCCCATGCCGAGGACCTTATCAATCATGGAGATAGAGCTGCCACCATATTGACTGTGCACCAAACAAACAATATCTAGGATCAGGTCTAAGTGCTATTCCCAATACAGGCCACATTGTAGATCATTCCTCTGGCACAGTCTCCGGAGAGCACATTGAATTATTGAGAATGTGTGTGAGTGCAAGAACATGGTGTCTTGTAGAGGGTTCAGGAGCCGGATTACAGCAGAAAACGGTCACGTTGGTTGTAAAATATGGGACTGGAAGCATCTCTTAATAGGGGCTAATTGTAAAACGCTTTGCCAAGTGTGGGAGACTATTTTGGAATATATGCTAATGACATTTGTCTTATCCAAAAGTTCTCCTATTGTGATAAAATGTGAGAAATTAAAGTGTCTGTGTTGTGTTCATGAGTCATACATTTGGCCTTTTCTTTTTTCTTCTCTGATATAAGCACTCTTCTTTCTTTACACCCCGCCCCCAAATTAAATAAAAAAATAAGCTCACATAGTAAAATCCAATTTGTTACATACACTTTGTAGGATTTCTAAAAGCTTCTAAAAAACAATTTATTCATTCATAAACAATTCTTATATATCTTGTATATTCAAGTGTAAACCCCCATGTCTGCTGCAAAAAGGGGTTTCACACACACACACACACACACACACACACACACACACACACACACACACACGCATACCCATTTTTATCACACTGTGGGGACCATGTAACGTAACTATGGGACTTTGGGGAAGCGGTCAGAAGTACGATGTGGCTCTCTGTTCTGTTTCTGGCAGACCCGTTTGGGTCGGGAGTCATGTGCACCACAAAGAGTGGTTTTTACTGCATAATTGAGAAATCGCAGCGCAGTGGAAGACTCTCTGAAGAATTGTGAGCACAGCTGTCTTGGCTTCAAGACGAGATGTGAGGGTAATACATGCACATATTCTGGTCTTCCCACTGGGCACTAGGATGTAACCGCTGCCCACCAAGTGTGCACGAGGTGAATGTTTGAAATATGATACGGGACCACCATGGCCTGTTAAACCAGTTAGACGGCGCAGGGGCGGTTTGATTTCATGCCCCTGGTAAACGCTCTAGTCCTGCACTAAAGGCCCTGTGCAATGTGCCCAGTGCAAACAGAAGACGATACTGTGCAGCTTTATCACATGACATCTTTTTGGGAATGTATATTCTTTGTGAACACACTCTACACATCATGGGGCCTCACCACAAGACAACAATGCAATTACTAAGACCAAGTCATGCATTGCAACCGGGACTTGGGGCCCCTGTTGGTTGGGAGCATGGGCCATATACAGTATATAAGAAGTTGATTGGTGGACTGCTGCTTTTAAAAGGCATGAGTTTGGCATTTTGGCCATCGCCATCTTGTTTTCTTGCAACTCGAAGTTAGACCGAAGTTAATTACTTTTCATGAACTAATAACTATACTGTAAAAGGGTAAGAGTGTCAAGACGTAAAACAGAACTCCCAGACCGGACTATGCTGAGGTAGAGACCTTGGGTAAAGCTGAGGTAAAGACATTCCTGTTTGAACTGGCATTTGTTAATTACATATTCTATGGCTATATATATTTGTTTTTTAAAATCTATTTTGTTGACTTATTTCTCTTGTTTTTTTACTGCACCATCTTTTACAGTGTATTTTACTTTGCTCTTTTAACTGTTGAAATGTTTTGGACCCTGTTATTGCCAATTTGTTTTAATTGATTACTGTACTGCACTTTGTGACCCTTTGTCTGTGATAAGTACAATATAAATAAACCTTACTTACTTAATTTCAATATTTTAAAAGTAGCCACACCGGAAAGCATATCCTTCTTCATCATCTATATTACTCTAAATAGGATAATAATTTCATAAATCAACATCATGCAGTTTTGAAGAAGACCATAAAGTCCTGTTTACAATGTTTATGTGGAAATACATCAAGTAGGGAGCTGGTCTGGTTACTGTCTGGTGAGGAGCCCTCTTTACATGTTGTTGATCCAGCCTCAAGTGACATAAATATACCTTTTAAATGCGGCGACATTGTTCATTAACAAAAAAAGTTAGATTTTCCAACGTGTGTTCCTGTCGTGTTTTAATTTACATATTTCATGTACCCATTTCCCCCTTCAACCAGCAGCGTAAATTTTTGCTACAGTTAGCACTTTCCTGTATTTCCTAGAATGGCCTTTTACAGCCTCCATTAAAAGACTTCTGTGCGCTGCAAACATGTAGGTGGAGAAAGCTGCAGCAGCGGTACACTGAGTCTCTTTAACAACAGAGAGAGAGACGGACAGAGAGAACAATGCCGTGGAGGTGTATGAATCGTCAACACTGGCACAAAATGGTGAGTTTATTCTCAGTGCTGATACCACAGTGTGTTCGTGTGTCTTTGATTGCTTCAAAGGAATCTGTACATGGTCAAAAAAGTGTATGGATACCTGAACACGACACCCATATGGGATCGCTTGTACAAAACCATTGACATTAATATGCTGCTCTGAAAGCCTTCACAGAAAGGATTTGCACCCAATTTTGGAAGCTGGCTGCAGAGATTTTGTCCTTGAGTGAGATTATCCACTGATGTTGGCTGAGAAGTCCTAGTTTAAAGTCAGCGTGTTAGAAAATCCCAAAGTTGAGTTGGATGGAGTTGATGTTGCGTGCCATTCAAGTTCTTCCACACCAATTTCGGGAAAACCTCTCTTTGTGCATGAGGGTATTGTCATGTACACATTGTCAAACAGGTCAAACTGTTGCTTCACATTTGGAAGTGTGCGATTGTCTTGAATAATATTGTTTACTCTACTGTTAAGATTTCCGATAATTGAAAGTCAGGGGCTTCGTCCAAACCATGGCTACGGTCTTTGCTTCGGAGGGTTCCTAACAACTGAAATGACTGAGAAATATTTAAGTGTTATCATGACAAGAGCTAGGCAAATTCTCTAAATGCAAAGGAGATGTTTTAATGCTACCTTTCTTATCTTTTAGCAAAGGTTACACTGGACCGTCCTTCACAGAAGGAAAGATAAATGCTGTCCTGCAATTCCTTACAGCAGCAACACTTCATATTCCCTTTTGAATTTTGAATCACAAGGGGTGAAGTATCTAAGATATGCTTCTAGCATATCTTAGATACTTCACTTCCATCTTCGAAGCTTCAGACCCACGTCAAAAACTTCCGCCGTTGCATATTTACTCTGAAGGCGTCGTCGGACTCCCTGAGCACCAGGGTTATCAATTCTATGTCACATCATGCCTTGACCCTCAAGGAAGAGACCCAGGACTATACAATGATGATGGACCACCTGTGTCTCCAGTTCAACGGGATCAAGGAAAGTGTTGACCTGTACCGTTGGGTATGATGAAAGCCTCCCGACAGTCCCTGAAAATATGTCAAACATCACAGCCACACAAAATCTTGCTATTAAAATAATGGGTTCAAAGCAAAAAGACAGAAGGCAACTGGAGCCCTGGAGCAATCTGCAAGCAATCACAGCATCCCTCACACTGTCTGGATACTGCCATTGGGGTCATGAGGTTAATGATTTGGTGCCTCGTCAAATCAGATTTATTATCTGAGCATGGATTAATTTGTCAGTATTGTCAGTATTGTCAGAAAAGTACTACCAAGCAAAGCCTTAATTAGAGGAACGTTAATTGCAGTGATTACCAGCCTCCTCTCGAGGCATCGCGAATGGGCGGAGGAGCGGGAATCGGCACCAATATTTTAGCGAGCGACGCAAATGAAAATGAAGCGTTCGGAGAAGTCACAAACGCACTCGTCCCATTTTCCTCCAAGATGTGATTGCCTTAATCTCTTTGGATAGCCTGGACGACATTACAGAGCGATTGCTCAAGTGTTCTTCACATAGATAATGTTCCGGGTGGAAAATGTCAACAAAATTGAATTATTTCTAACGAAGTTAGTATTTGTATCGGAGGGCTGGAAGCGACTGCCACCGCAATCAAAGAGACACGAAAAACAAACCAAACACAATCATCTCTGAAGGCAGCGCGGGTTGCTGTGTGTCTTTCACACTGATATGCAGACGCAATCAGAGGAGAGACTGGAAGACTGGGTTTGGACTCGAGGCCAGAGCGGAGATGCAGACGCCAGAAGCACGTTATCTTATCTCAACCTCTGTTCAATGTTGTCTTCCTGTGGGCGGATCCCGTATGGTAATGCTTCTGTGCCCCCAACATTTTACAGTTGAAGCAAGTCTGTGTTTCAAATCTGCATTACGCTGCTTTACAGACCTCAGAATCTTAGTAGCGGCTTGTAATTTAGTAGTTGCGACCATTAATGCCATGTTTACCATGAACTTCCATACCTACTACAAACTTCCATGCCGCCTACTACTTCTGTGCCTACTATGAACTTCCATGCCTACTATGAACTTCCATGCCTACGAACTTCCATGCCTACTACTTCTGTGCCTACTATGAACTTCCATGACTATGATAAACTTCCATGCCTCCTACTTCCATGCCTACTACTTCTGTGCCGACTATGAACTTCCATGACTACGATAAACTTCCATGCCTCCTACTTCTGTGCCTACTATGAACTTCCATGCCTTCTACGAACTTCCATGCCTACTATGAACTTCCATGCCTACTACGAACTATTCATACATTCTGTCATATTCATTGAATGTGTTTGATGTGTAACGTTGTTCATTCTGTACACATGACATATATTGATTCTGTCCATCCTTGAGTGGGATCCTCATCTGTTGCTCTCCTGAAGGTTTTCACTTTTTTCCCTGTGAACGTTTTTTGGATATTTCTGGGGAGTTGTTCCTGATCCGATGTGAGGTCAAAGGTCAGGGATGTCGTATGTGTACAGATTGTAAAGCCCACTGAGGCAAATTGATTTGTGATATTGGGCTATATAAAATAAACTGAACTGAACATTAAGAAATAATATCAGATCGCTGCTGTTGGAAGGACGCAGGAATTATTTAACACAAGTATAGTTACCTGTAGTTTTACGGACAGCTTCCTCTTTCTAGTCATGTCTCCGGTACAATGCTTTCATACTGGCAAGAAATATTTCTTTCTTTTCATGAAGGGAAAAAAATATGAAAAATATTTCTTGTGTAGCATTCACAGTTATCATTTAGGCATGAGAGAGAGACATGTGTGTTTGTACGTCTATGTGTGATGAACTACAAGTAGGGCAGCTCAGTCTCAAACAAGCTGACCAACCAGGATCATTTTTCCTCATTTTGAAGTGATATGAATCATTGATTTAGACCTTGTGAAACCATCCATCTTACACCAACAGGCTTGGCTTCTGAGATTGCTGCTTGTGCAGCCGAAAGACATCACACGAGATATAACAAATCGAATGTGGACAGCATTATGGAATATAATTCATGGCTTTGAGCGCTGCCAACAATTAGCTTTAATTAAGCTGGCTCATTTGCAGATTGAAGCCCGGTGTGCTCGCTCTCGATCCCCTGAGATAAGTGGAGGGAGGGGGGGGGGGGGTTAGGTGGTGCAAATGGAGGTAAAGTGTTACGTTAATTGACAGGTTACATCTTACAGATGTGTTATCTGTGCATCTCCTTATTTTGCTGCCAATTGTGAAAACTAATTATAGATTTTGACCTTTTGGAGTGATAACATGACGTCACTGACATTTTCAACCTTTTTAGGTGGCTAGTTTTGGCTGATGTTTGTGATTAAAAAAGGTACCCTGTGAAGTGTTTCTCCACTGTGTGAAATGTCAGCAGTAACTTGTATTATCTTAATGTTTTATCGATTTTATTGTGTTGCTCAAAGACAGCGTAACAAACTGTACGTACAACAATGACTCATATATAATCCAATATGGTGAACATGTTGGCAAGCTATTGCCGATTTTAACATCCAGCAGGCAAAAAGACAAAATGACAAAACAATGACATGTTTCGAGACACCTGACGAATAATCCCCTTCCATTGAGCTTTGTTTTAGTCCCCGACACCTCCTAAAATAAAAGTCTGCCCCTCTACTAAATGCTCCATATGGTCACCAGATTGCTAACGTTGTCTTTCTGCCGTTTGGGGCTGTTCAGGCAGCATGCTGTGAGTTTATCTGAGTGAGTTCTGCTGAACAATAGCTGCAGAAAACAAGGTTGATAAGAATTGTGAAAATGAAACACAAGAGTAAAGTTGTGGGCCATAAAATGATGTGGGGGGGGGGGGGGGGCAATGATTTTTCATTCTTAATCAAAATCGATCAAAATGAGCATTACATATCGACCTTCGAAGTAAAAAGCGAAACAATTCTCCCCATATTAGATTTTAGGCTGCATTTGGCTTATCCTAATTCAGGATGTCCAATCACCAAAGACTTTGCACTCTTTCAATATGCAATTGTAAATAAATTATCGTTAAACTCTAAATACCGTCTCTCCTGATTGAAATATTGATATCTGCAGTTTACGCAGCAACAACTAAGTCTCAACATTGCAGCGAATCAAAGTGGATGACAATTCCAGAAAAAACTAACTTTCCTAGCTCATAAGTCTCTTCTCATGGAGAAGGTGCCACACACAGTGTTCAACGAGCTGCAGTTGGAGGTCTGAATGGCAGGCCTCTCTGGAACACGTGATCACGATGTTGCCTGCCTGCTGCAGGTCGATGATTAGCCGCGACATAGCGTAGTTGTAGCGTGGCCATTAGTCACAGTGAAGCTGTCTTTGCTTTGCCCCATGTCCGGTGGTGGAAGATTGATTCGTCCTTGCTGAATTTCCTTCAGCAACCATAACTGTACGTAATCAGACTGCAGCAGTGCAGCAAAAGCACATTGCAGCGCTTCCTCCTTCTGACCGGGCGGTCCGCATTCACGGATTGTACGGCATGCCCTAGAAAGGTGACGCACGGTACGTCGTATAGACGTGTAGGGCTGCCTCCAAGGAACTCAGGGTTGGATTATTTAAAGAGTCACGCAGTCTGTAAAGGTAGATTAAATCAGATTAGACAACTTTATTAATCCCTCATTTGCCACAAAAATGTCATCCAGACAGCAACAGACTCATACGAAGAAAAACAGATACAGTCCATAGTGCACAACAGACAAGGAACATGGAACACCAGAAAATACCATATAAAACATGGCCGACATCCGAAGGAGGTCAACGTGGTTGGAATGGGTCAAAGAAACAAAAGACTTTCACCCAGCTGTCTGTGTCTCGAGTAAAACCAAATGTCAACTTTGACTTGTTTGACTTTTCCGACAGAACTTCCACATTAGCTAACCCCCGACTCAGTAAGTTACGTAGCAAGCATAAACTTATTTTATGTCACAAACATACTTATTTTAACCCGAACCACCCTAAACATGTCGAGTTAATGTCTAAATGGTCTCTGCGCATTGATAGCTTGCGTTTCTGGACATTCATAGTAGCACGTACAAAAGTAATCCATGTTTTTGTAGCACACCATACAAACTGTTGAGATACACTCCCTCACAGGGCCTGCTCACGCCTGATCCTGGAGCAGCTGGATATGCTTGTGTAGCAAGCCCAACTCATTGTGTCGATTAGTTATTTAAAAAAACACTTAACACATAAACATGCAAACCTGTACATTTAGATAAACAACACACTCTTGTTGAAATGCTCTCTGTCAGGTGCACTGCCACACCTTAGCAAATGAATGTATTCAACGAAACACACGTTAGATTTTTTATTTTTTAACCCTCCTGTTACCTTTACATTTACTAACATATTTTACCCTTGGGGTCAATTTGACCCCAGCAATTAAAACCTCCAGAAAATTATTAGAATTAATATTGTTTCCCAAGTTTAAGTGTGAGGTACTTTATGTTTGTTTGTTGACTACCTAAATAGCCCTTTAAGTATATAAAAAAGTTGATATTTCTTATATGTTTGACAGTGAAAAACAGCCTCGGGTCAAATTGACCCCAAAGAACACCGACGTTAAACATTGAATGGGGTCAAATTGACCCGTAAAGGTAACAGGAGGGTTACATTAACATATATAGCAAAAACATTCAGGCCACTGAGGCTCATGGGTACTGTAGTATTTATTGGTGTACATTGCAAAATGATTGTCAACAAGTAAGCATGATTTCTCAATTAAAATATGTGGGCTGACTGTTGGTCAGTGGTTAACAGTTCAGGCTTTCAATCAGAGGTTGGTGGTTCAACCCCCACCCTAGTCAACGTGTCCTTGAGCAAGACACTTAAGCCTGAATTGCCCCCTGTATCTGTGTCTACGGTGTATGATTGTAACATGTTTGTCGCTTTGGATAAAAGCATCACCTAAATTAAATGTAATGTGAAACTGGTTGCAGTTACTTAAGCCTAAATCTTCAAGGAGATGCTCCCATGTGTCTGTATTAACAAACATAAAAAGGTTAAAGGAAAATGTTTCATAGTCAGGGCCCCACGACCTACCTGAGGGATAAGGCTCGCAGAATCAGTAACTTCTTTTTAATCACCTCTTGAAACCCATTCCGATAGAATTTAAGATATGTTGTCCTTTTATGTCATTTTATGCAGTTTTCTTCGGTTCCCCTGATTTTGTTTGCCATTTTCTTTCTGTTCCATTTGCTCTTTTTGCTTCTCCGTGTTTGGTTTTGTTGTGTTCATCGCCCATATGGCACGGTCTTTTTTTGCCTCCTGCCTTATGTACAACTATGCTTTGCTTCTCTGCTGAGCACTCTCTTTTTAAAAAGGTGCTATATAAATAAAGTTATTATTATTATTATATTGCAGAATTGGCAGAACATATTTCACGAACCAGCCGCACAACATCATCATAAAGTGTAGTTTAATGAGGCTTCAAAACATTCACCGGCTCAGGCAGCAATGATAAAACACCAGCTGATGAATGTTTTAAATACCAGACGAGCGTTCGCAGTTAAAATAATGTTCACAGGATAACGACAAATAAAAGATGTGCACTATTTTACCTCAGATCTGAATGTTGCTGCCTATATCAGCACTATGAATATGAAGGATGTACATGTAGTGGAGAGCCAATCAGCGCCGTGAATGAGATGTTCACCGCCATCGTGTGCTGTTATTTCATGCTGCGTGGCTTTATTCAACATGAGACTTTATTTATTTATTTATTTTTAAAGTTTTTTATTATAAGACAAAAGATAATACATATACACCTAGAGGACGACAAAACAGTGGACAAAACATCATGAAGTCAGAGTTTTGGAGGATGGTGTGTGTGTGTGTGTGTGTGTGTGCGTATCTGAGCCTTTTTGGAATCAATTAAGATTAATTAATTAATCAATCAGATTGGTGGTGTCAAATTTGTAAAAACATGGTGAATGATGACCGGATGTAGTGGTGTTCTGTTGTGTTGTAAACGACAGATGAAGTTAGTCTTTCCATTGAAATGTATTCAGTCGTTACATTTCTCCTGTGTGTGATGTGTGTTATTCCTTGATTTCCGGTTCCTGAGTCGAGTTTTCTTGGCGATACTTCGGGCCACGAGAAGTATTCTGCAGTTAGTTTTGCTCGGGTTTATTGACGAACTCTAACACATGAGACTTTGATGACGTTTCTTTGCATAGAGAACCCACCACGAAGCCGGTTACATCATCAAAGTCTGAACAGTGCCAGCGTCTCTCTCTGCTGAGCGTTGCCCCCCCCCCCGAGTTACAGGCCTCGCGAAGAACATCTGACACAACTTTTTGTTTTGGCTTCTGCTTTTTCGCTTTAGGTAACGCCGAGAGACGCCCCGATGTGCGTTCCGTCAGCTCGTCTGCTGCTCACCTTCTGCGCGGCGTTCGTCTGGGAAAGACCAAAAAAAAAAAAAACGTAATCTCCAAAAGCACACTGTGGCCAACTGTCGGGAGCTGAAGCTCGTCCTGCGATCCTAAAAAGAAAAAACCTTCACGTCTCTCTTTGATGTCGCCGGCACCTCGGTGCAGCCGGGTACGACGCGCCCCAGCTTTTCTTTGAATTCATCCCCCCCTCCCCCCCCTCCCCCGTCAGGCCAGCTGACATCAGTCAAGAGTCTGCATAAATGAACGCTCTCCAGTTGGCATGAAATGTTTTTTGTCACTCGAGAAGAGAAAACACTCAGCACTCGGGAACATTCGAGTCGGCCGCTGATGGTCGGGTGTTTGGGAGACGGGCTTACAAGAGAAAGTCCAGATGTTTTTTGAAATGTATTTTTCATGGCTTGCAGAGTGCTCGGAACTGATACCGCTTGCTGCTTTTAAATATAAAATGAATGAAATGGAGGCAGGTTCCCAACAATGTAAATCAAAAAAAATTAATCTTAAATTAACTCGGTTATGTCACTGTCTTTTAGTTTCTTTTAACTTAATAATACTAATAATATTGATATACTTTTAATTTATATAGCTGTTTTTAATGCACCCAAAGACGCTTTACATGTTACATTGATACACCAGAGACCCAGCTATGGGGAGCAACTCAGGGTCAAGTGTCTTGCTCAAGGACACATCGACTAGGGCAGGGATTGAACCGCCGACCCCCTGATTGGAAGACGGACATGCTAACTTGTTCAGTGTTTTTTTCTTCTCGTAACTACAGTTTGTGTTTTTTATGTTGCTGCCCGTCTTTGGCCAGGTCACCCTAGAAAAAGATTGTTTTTAATCTCAATGGGATTCATCTGGTTAATAAAGGTTTAAATACATTTACAAAAATAGCATCACCAACTTTTATTTGTTATTGTAGCGACATGTATTTGTAGAAAATGTCATAATATGCCTCCCCTCTTCCTCCGCTCTCATTCCAAACATCTGCCGGGTGGGAGGGAGGGAGGGAGGGAGGGAGGGAGGGTGGATGGATGGATGGATGGATGGATGGGTGGATGGATGGATGAATTATTCATCCCCATGGGGAACTTTCTTTGTAGCAGGGTTACAATATCTACAATACACTAAAATAAAATAGCAGAACAGGACATATTCAATTTCAATTCAACATTTAATAATTAAATAATAAAGAAAATGACAGAAATACAGTGTAGAGAATGTCAAGTGAAAGCGGTTATAGAATTGTATTCTCCAAACCCAAACCAAAATTAAGAAACATAACCGAGTTATAGTTCAATCATATTGTAACTCAGCTCTTTCCATGCAATATTACGTCTGCATTACTTTTCATTCCAAACAAACAATATTGGCATAGATATGTGTATATGTATATATATATATATATATATATATATATATATATGGCTTCTTTTTTTTATCTCTGAGCCATGAAAATGTCTGTGTCTACAAATATTACGGAACTCTGTTGAGATGTGAAGCACTGAAAAGATTAAGGATCCAAATAAAGTGTTTGAAGGTCCTCGCTGGTTTTCTTCATGGCGCTGAGCTGAGTCAGACGTCTGTGAACGCATCGTACAGCCGGCCATGAAGTACACTTAGTATCTTGTATTCTTTCTCACACCTAGCCCTGTGGTGTTTGTCGGTTTACCGACGACTCATTGCTCTTTGGTTTGAGTACATTTTAAGATTCGGCCTCAAATATGTCGTCTTAATATAGGGAATATAAGGAATAAAAACTGCATTTTCATAGTCCGAATGATTTACTCATGACAAACTCTTGTCAATTTGGCAGTTTGTCTAAAAGCTACGTCACAACCTATCAGATGCTCCCGGTGAACTTCAATCAGCCGTGTGTATTTACCTCCCCTTGTGTTATCATCCAGGAGGCTGTCATTGGTCTGATAAGGGCACCGGATTGCTTCTGGATATTCTAAATGGCCTCGTCCGTCTTCCTCTCGTTTGGTTATTGCCATCGAGAGAGGGTTTCCCTTCAAAGATCTCATTACAAATCAGAAGAAAAATTACACTGCGTAGGACAGATTTTTTTTTAAATGTAAAAAATCTACGAAAGGAATCCAACCCATGTAAGACGAATTAGCAGCTCATCTGCATATTAGTGGAATTAGGGGAGGATGTGTTCGTTTGCGAGCCACGGAGGACGGAGATAAGTGAGGCGTCACGTCGGCGAACGTGGCTGCAAAGGTCAACGGTATGTTTACACGGAAGCCGACGGGAAACGGCTCCTATGTATCGACATCGGCTTATTAGCCGAGAAGCCCGACCTCATTAAGTGGCGAGCACGGTAATCAATCACCGGGCCAAATTGGATTCGGATTGGATTTTGTGTGCTTCTCTGCAGAGAGCGGCGGATTGTTCAAAGCTCTCGGCGAATTTGACTTTGACGATGACATTCCCGGTCGGCTCAGGCAGAAATCAGTCACGCACATTTGGACGGCGGTGAGATAAGTAGCAGTGTAATGACACACATGGGCCAGGTTTTTACAGCTCGAGTGATGCCAACTACCCTCTGAAATATCCCTTCTATAAGGTTGATTGGGTATGAGGGTAAAGCTTTTTGATGATTAACATGGTGGCAACAGAACAGAAAGAGGGAAGAGCAAAAAATATGTGTTTTTAAAGTACAGCATGGGAGCTTAATGAGGCACCATTACATTTAAAAGCTCCAGCACGTATTTAACTTTAAAAAATACTTTATATATTGCCTGATGTATGGAATAACTCTCTGTTAATGAGACTTTCACACACACACACACACACACACACACACACACACACACACACACACACACACACACACACACACACACACACACACAGCCAAGCAGAGGAAAAACTAGCGGGACTGTTCCAAAAACCTTTCACAACACTAACGTCGGGCCGTATATTGATTTTGGGTCTCTTTTCCTAATAAGAGTCGGAAACGTTTGAACGATGGGGAAAGCATCGGGGATGCTTTATGATATGAAGCCAGCCAATGTGAAATACAATCAATGTGGTGAAAAGATAAATCCCCCACCCCCCTGGGTCTGAATTAAGCGTGTTTCTCTGTTCTAGCAAACGCCAAATGTACAAGTCTGTAATGATTTGTTTTAGTGTGAAACCAAATCCCCTGAAGCCAAACCAAACAAGTCAATACAAAATGTATTTGTAACTTGCCCCCATTAAGCTTTCTGATGAGGCTGTCATCATTAGTGAGCGGTTACATTTTTTAAATTTTATTCACCCTTATGCTGCGTTCACACAAAAAGCGAATATTCGCAACGCTTTAGTCGCGTGAGTTTACTCGCTTGACCATTTGTGGCTTTTCGCGTGATTCGCTTTGAGGGGGCGGGGCTTATTTCCGAAGCTTTACTCCGTGGAAACAGTTATCATTTCCGCCATGACCACGGAAGAACTAATCACTGGTTCTGCTTTATACTTGTTGAGGACATCCACGAACACCCTTGTGTTTGGGTTCATAACATTAATATCATACTTATGTTTATAGATGACGTCACCCGTAGGCTCACACAGCTCGGTGGCTTTCACCGACTACGTCTGAATAACTTCCGCTTCAAGCTCCATTAGAGCAGCAGTTAGATTCACCAACGGTGGAGCGTCTCAACTCTGATTGGCTTTCGCAACTCGTCATCAGGCGAATCTTTTAGGCAAAGTTGAAAGATTTGTAACTTGACGAGAATTTTTTGCGCTGCGCAATTTACATCATTCACGCTGCTTGCCAAGAATTTGCAACCATTCGCCATTAGAAAATCTTTAATTTAAGCATTTTTGTATGTCTCCAGTGAGATTCAGTCGTATCTGATGCCTGTAAACAGACTTACATACGTAGACATGGAGTTCCCTTATGATGCCATGGTCAACAAACGATTGACGTTGTCATTTCTTTTCTGGGAACGACAGTCACGCCAAATCAATCGCAGCTCTTATTGTCTTTGATAAAATCAGCTCTTTAACCAACTAACTTGTTTTTGTGGTTAAGAACTATACGACCGAGTCCCTCGAGGTCCGTCTGTGCTGCAGAATACCTCAAACGTTGCGAAAACAAAAAACAATCAGTGCAGTTTGTTTGAGAATGAAAGTGAAATATGAGGCGCATTATTGAAGCAACATTACATGGTTGTGCGAAGCTGAGATTGATGATGACTGTTTCTATTAGGCGTTGTTCTCTGTTCTTCCTGGTTCTCAATTTTAAGAAGCGGGAACACAGGCTGCGCTGAAAAAAGCAGCATTTTAATCTTATATTCATACCCACGTGGAAACAATGACTTGCCAGTGCACACACACACACACAAACATAAACACACAGCTATTCTGTTTAGCGCACACCGGGAAACTCACCTTGTGTTGGTGTGTCTTCATGCGGCGCCTTGTTAGCGCTCACGTTTCAGATGTCACTCAGTCGGAATCCCTCTCCTTTGGTTTTGATCTCTATCTCTGACAGGTGTCACTCATTCCTCCCTCACAGGGCTTCCTTTTCTTCTTTTTTTTGTGATGAATTATTTTAAAGAATTTCAGCTCCCACTGATAACTGAGAAATTAGGAGCTTTGTTGAGCTAACGAGGGCAGCGTTACACTCTAGGATCACACTCGTAACCTCATATCTCCGGTACACGATGCTATCTGGTGTTTGCAGCCTTAAAGAGGGATTGCTTTATTGATCTACAATCAATTTATTCACAACAATGTGCATATTTATTTTGTGGCGATATTCTGATTGCATAACTTATGGGTGAGTCTTCTTTCAAGTTTTATTTATTTTATTCGATTATTTCTTATCAGTTCATATTTTTCAATGTGGGACTTTGGAAGGTAATATGTTTAACTGGTAATCCCTTTGTACACATAAAAAAATGCAGCTAAATGTAATAATATTATATGGAAAATGGGCTTATTTGGAAACCTTTGCCAAAAACAATATTATATTGCTTCATTTAAAAAAAAAAATCGAATATTGAATGTGATAATTTTAGGTTTTAAAATCTATTTCAACATGGAGGAATAAGCTTTTTAAAAATGTGTTTATTCTTGCCGAGAGCGAGATGAGAAAAGCAATACTACTTTCAAATCTGTAAAAGTAAAATATGAAGCTACACAGCCGGCAGCCGACTAGCTTACCTTTGCATAAAGAGTGGTCACGGAGAAATGGCTGGTGTCCTAAAGTAGAAAGAAATGTATTTTAAAAAGGTCTAAAAGTTAGAGAAGGATAAGTGCATGACCTATGTTTTGGCAAGTGTCTTTCATTGGCTGCCCAGCAACCCTTAAGGACTCCAGGAAGTTAACTCACCGTGCCAAGAAATAGTCCCGTACAAACCGCACCACAAAGCCACAGTTCAATAAAAAAACTAATGTATGCGTAAAATCTAAGCTGGCTGCCCGTGGTGCTTCATACTTGGCATACAGACATGAGAGCGTTATTAATCTTCTCATCTAACTCTTGGCAAGAAAGCCAGTAAGCATATTTCACCAAAATGTCAAACTATTCATTTTAAGCACAGCAGCATTAAAATAAGTGATGTAGTCACGTAAAACGTTGACGGAAAGTATGAGATGCAATGACAATGGTGATGAATTAAATAAATATCCTTTTAGCTTATACATTGTTCATGAATGGACATTGACAAAAAAGTTTAAATGTTGATAATCTCCTATTTTAAAAGCGAAACTAAACCAAGGTGAGACTGCATGTCTGTAGCTGTGACTTAGCGGTGAAATTTAATTCACCCTTGTGCTGCGTTCACATCAAAAGCGAATATTCGCAACATTTTAGTCGCCTGAGTTTAGTCGCCTGAGTTTAGTCGCTTGACCATTTGTGGCTTTTTGCGTGATTCGCTTTGAGGGGGCGGGGCTTATTTCCATGGCTTTACTCCGTGGAAACAGTTATCATTTCCACCATGACCACGGAAGAAATAACGACTAGTTCTGCTTTATACTGGTTGAGGACATCCCACAAACGTCTGAACATCTAACGCCCTCATGTTTGGGTTCATAACATTAATATAATATATATATATATTTATACATGACATCACCCGTAGGCTCACACAGCTCGGTGACTTTCACCAGTCTGAATAACTGTCTCTTCCAGCTCCACTAGAGCAGCAGCAGTTAGATTCACCAACGGCGGAGCGTCTTAACACTGATTGGCTTTCGCAACTCGGTGTCAGGCAAATTTGTTGGCATATTGGAAATATTTCAACTTGAGGCAAATTTTTTGGGCCGCACAATTGCCGTCAAAAAATGTACGGCAATCGCAAACAATCGCCATTCGCCAATGTTGATAATCTGCTTTTTAAAAGCTGAACTAAACCAAGGTGAGATTGCATGTCTGTAGCAGTGACTTAGCGGTGAATGGGATGAGAACGACTGAATCTTCACACAACTTGAAAGGCCAAGTAAACACAGGAGGTGTTTGTCCTTCCAATTGTCTAAAGTTCCTCCCGGGTTGCAATGAAAAAGTAACCTTCGGAGGCTTTGAGCCTTGAGCATGTGATCTTCAGTACGTGCACAATGTGACTATTCAAAAGAGCCACGGTCTTCTTTCTCTCAAGGTTATGTCGATAAATGTGTATACAGCTGGGGATTTATTTTCACCCGGGCATATTTCGAAACAAGTGAAACGATAATTTCAAGGACTGAAAGAAAAATAAATACGTTGTTTTTTGCTGTACTGATCAATGTATTGTTATGAGACAAAATCAAATATGCGCTTGGGCAATCCATTATTCAGATTCTCATCAAAATCCTCAAATTTGGTGGAACAATGAGAAAAAACTGAGAAAAATACAATGCCAGGAATACTTCAAGAAACCCTGACTTAAATGAACTGAATTAATGAATTTAACATAAATTAACACGGAGCTGACTATTGAATTCATCCCATTGATTTGCTGTAGGCTTGAACCTCTGGATCTGAAATGTGAAGCCAATGTTGAAGTGCCTTAAACCTATTATTACTAATGGCCCTCAGAGGCTACTCCTCTGGTTAAGTCAGATTATATAGAAATCTATCAGAAAAATTACCCTGCTTCTCACTCTAATTGATAATTTCCTGAGTTTATGGTCTCAAATGCTCGTGAAGCAGGGTATGCTTTTGGCCGTGACACTCTTGATTGACCGGTGTTTTGGTATTACGACTTGAACCTTTCTCAGCTTGTTTTCCATTCAGTATCCCCTTTGGTCGCATGAAATTGTTTTATTGGTTGAATTTAGCTCCACTCCACAAAGTGAGAAAGCCAGCGAGCAGCCTCCCCAAGGTCCTAGTGCCCGGGGATTACAACATTAAGTATGATGATAGGCTATTGGATTGTAATTTGAAGGGGGTGAAAACATACAAACCAGACTGCACGCACACATATAGATTGCATGTGAGAGTTATAAATAACGTGTCCATGTAAGAAACAATAGTTTAATTTAATGACAACACAAAATAATATATATCTAATAATTGGGGGGGGGGGGGGGTATAGAACATTATAAAGCCCCCTTAAAACAGACCTACCGACGCCCATAGCGACAGCCTTTATGCTACAATCAAGGCTTCAAAGCCACAGTCCACCTTAGCAGATCATGTATGCTGAAGAGAATAGAATAATAATTCTACTCAATATGTACATGCTTCTCTTTAACAATAAGAAAAAGGTCAATTAAACGGTATTGGCTCGAGCCAAGATGCTGATTAACCGATATGGTTTCCAGCCTGGTGATGAATTGATTCCAACCGTCTGAAGCAAGGTGGGAAAACCTTCTCCTCCTCCGGCGACTCTATAAAAAGAACTCAACATGATTTAAAAAAAAAAGAAATATTATTTTTCACCGGCAGCAGATTGATACCAAAGGAGTAAAGGTTGAAGCGTCGTGACAGCGCTGGCCACCGGCTGTTTGCATCATGCTCACTGGAAGACAAAATGAATAGAATCTGGCAGCATGATTACTGGTCAACGCATCTCAGACCATTCAATTCCCATACAGCCGATAACAAGATAATAGATAGCAGTATCTTCTACCCAATGTCAATGGGCTGAGGTGGACCATTCATATGCGGCCATCAACAGGCCGGTTATTTCTGCAAAAAGAATTGCTCACTGAATTAAACCTCCTCATGTTATGAGAGTGTTTTTTGTTTAGTTTTTTTGACCATTTGTACAAATAAATGTTTGGAGTTCTTTTAGCTTGGGGGATGTTTACATCCCCGCCAGCAGGTGGCGACGGTGAAGATGTAAGATTGTAAGTGATTGAACTACAGGACTTAGTAAAAACAGACAACACTTTGGAGGCTTGTGTTGTTTTAGGCCGCCTCTTGCCTCAATCTGCATAGGCAACGGGGTTAATTATGAAAACCCACTTTACTGATGTGTTTCAAAGGATGAAATTAAAAATTAACCGACAGCCCTTTCAACGCCAGCGGGGAAACTGTGGTAGATAAACAAGGAGAACATCCCCTCCTGGTAAGAAAGCTCTCACAGAAAGCATTCAGTCGCTCCCATGAGCACAGCTGTTGTGATCAAAGTGGATCGTGTTCTCTCTGTGACGAAACCTCCTTAAAAACAGCCTTGTGAAAACTTTCAGAAAGTTTTCTTTTTAATGGCAGCCAAGGGTCCGGTGTACATTCAAGAGCATTACACGTAGTAAATCTTGAGTAAATGGTTGTCCTAGCAAGGTTTTAGGGTGGTATAAAAACGTCTACATTTATGTTAGGCCAGTCTGCGGCATATTTGATGTCACAATCAAGCCGGCTCTTCTGAATCACCTGGAATATTTCCAAATACTGGCCGATATATAATGTTTGGTCGTGGCGTGTTCGTTGACAGATTCATCTCTGTGGCTGATGAAGGGGAGGAATGGAAAGATATGAGATGTCACAGGAAGTGCACTGAGATGTGGTCAAAGATTTTAGAGGGATGGTAAAGAGCACATTGAAGTGCAGAGGCAGGTGCATCCCTTGACTTTCAAAAAAGGATTGCTCGATTTTTATTGAGGGAACATTTTTGCAGTGTTAACCTAATAAACTCGGCGTGATTGCGGCGAGTTGAAAGGTAATGGCATTATTGATTATGTGGACATAATTTGAGGGCCTGATAATGAAAAGTATGTTTCTGAATTTTAATCACTTTGGTTGATAGGTGCTTGGAATTCTCTTGCTAGAAATGTGAAAAAAAATACTACCAACTTAACAAGCTGATGGAAAGTTACACTTTTATACCGGGCAGATAATGTCGCTCTAAAACTGCCAAAAGTGTAAATATGCAGTTAATTCTCAGAATTAACTGGAAAGATGTCCGAGTTGGCTCATCTCACCTGGCTTGAACTTCTCTTTCTTTAGGCGCAGTCCAATAAGTCCAAGTGCCAAATGTAACTCCAATATTCACACGCATCAGCGGGGCCATGACAGGAGGCATCAGACACAGCCAGGTCCAATGGACCCTATGGGACGTGAAGTCACAAAGACTTGAAAAGAAAGGAAGCAGAGTTAATAATGTGTGATGGAGAGATGTAAATTGATCCATAAGTAGAGAAAGAAGAGGAGATAGGTGCTCAGTGTATCCTAAAATGTCCCCTAGCAGCCTATAGCAGCATCTCTAGGGGTTGGACCAGGTGAACCTGATTCAGCCCTAACTATAAGCACTATATATATATATATACCAATTTTTTTTACAGTATAAGACCTTATTTACAACAATAACAGCTTCTTGTTTACAAAATGACTGCCCCCCCCTCCACATTTTCACAATGCAGGACAACTTTGATGATTAATGAATGAATCATTGTGTGCTGTTTTATTCATTATTAATTAGTATACTTAACGCATTTAGGCAGCATGCCTTAGAAGGAGGAGAACTGAGACAGTTGCTACATTACATAAGCTCTAGAGTGAAGAGGAGAGAGGTGCTCAGTGTATCCTAGAGGAGAGAGGTGCTCAGTGTATCCTAGAGGAGATAGGTACTCAGTGTATCCTAGAGGAGATAGGTGCTCAGTGTATCCTAGAGGAGAGAGGTGCTCAGTGTATCCTAGAGGAGAGAGGTACTCAGTGTATCCTCGAGGAGATAGGTACTCAGTGTATCCTCGAGGAGATAGGTGCTCAGTGTATCCTCGAGGAGATAGGTGCTCAGTGTATCCTAGAGGAGAGAGGTGCTCAGTGTATCCTAGAGGAGAGAGGTGCTCAGTGTATCCTAGAGGAGATAGGTGCTCAGTGTATCCTAGAGGAGAGAGGTGCTCAGTGTATCCTAGAGGAGATAGGTGCTCAGTGTATCCTAGAGGAGAGGTGCTCAGTGTATCCTAGAGGAGAGAGGTGCTCAGTGTATCCTAAAGGAGAGGTGCTCAGTGTATCCTAGAGGAGAGAGGTGCTCAGTGTATCCTAGAGGAGAGAGGTGCTCAGTGTATCCTAGAGGAGATAGGTGCTCAGTGTATCCTAAGCGTCCCCAGCAGCCTCTCAGCCTATAGCAGCATCTCTAGGTCTGGACCAGGTGAACCTGACTCAGCTCTAACTATAAGACCATCAAGAGGAAAGTCTTCAGTCTCCTCTCAATGAGGTGACTGTTTCTGCTCTGCTTCTGGTCTCCACCAGCTCGAGAGAGATGGTTCTCTTTAGCTGTGACTGTAAATACTCCACTCCTGTCCACCAGCTGCTTGCTAACTGTATCTGTCTGCTGTTTGGTGGTGAGCAGCTGGTTTACAGTGGCTTTATCGAGCTTTTTCCACGGAGAACGCTATGCGAGCATTGAGAGTGAACTAAAACTATCGTTATGAGCCAGACAAGCTAAACAATGAGCTGAACATTGCTTTACAACTCCATAAAGCAGTGGGAAGCCACAGATTTGATACGTTTTTATTAGAAAAACCGTTTATTACATATGCAAATGTGGCATTAAAAGACATTTGGAGTCTTGTTACTCGTAATCCGACAAATGTCTGGTGTTCACTTTATTTTTGGTTCTATGGTCTCCACCAACTTAATAAAATGTAAAGTCGCATTAAACTTTGACGGAAAGTATGAGACGCAATGACTTCAGACCCATCCGACGGTGATGAATTAAATAAATCTTCTTTTAGCTCACGTTCTCCTGAACGGACATTGACAAAAAGTTTAAATGTTGATAATCTTCTATTTAAAAAATGAACTAAACCAAGGTGAGATTGCATGAAAGCAACCGAGCCCCGTCTGTAGCAGTGACTCAGCAGTGAAACGGCTTTTCGGCTCTTCTATGGTCTCCAACAACTTCTGAGAAAATTGAGCTCATCGATATATCGGTGTCTGTTTTTCGTTTAAAGCTGGGCTGATGGGTTCATCGTGGAAGAGCACATTCACTGACAGCTGCCTGCTGCTGCTGGAATGGAAGTTAACAAGATCGGGGAGCCCGAATCACAACAGACGCTTTTTACAGGGCCGTAAAAATAACTAAAGGAGAAGCTAAACGAGACTCTAACGCTCCGTGGAGATGAGCAGGACTGCAGAGTTGAACAGTATTTGCTCCGTAGGTTTGTCACCGTGAGAGACATGTTTCACTTCCACAATCGTTCCACCCATTGAACAGATTGGGGACTGAGCAACTCTACTGTAGTAAAGGTGCACGTTCTACTGGCTCACAACCCAGAAGGACTCTTATCTATGGGAAGTTGATCAATACCAGTGAGGCAATGACTCAATTACACGGATAGCTGCAGCACCTTCTGGATTTCCTGTTACGGCTTTAATTTAAATGTTTCTTCCTTATTTATACACCCTAGCTCTGAGTGTTTAGGAGTATTAAGACTCCTCAACCCTACTGTTAAGGTTCAAACGAATCTCCAGCTGCCTGGTTCTTGGAAGAAGAAGTCCAGAGTCCACAGGTACATAGTAAAAAGTATTTAATTTAACAAACATCAGCACATACATGGTCCGGCCAGACGTGCTCACGTGACTGCAAGGCCACAGCCCATTGGCTGAGAGCAGCCAACAGTTCCTGTCTGTTACATCTCAGTGAGAGGTAAAACTTTGTGTCTTACAAAAAGGTTTTATTCAAAATTCAGTCGTTGATCTTAGCTCCGATTGGTTAGTGGAGGTAGCATGCAGGTAGCTTTCAATGACACAGCATGCTATAAGCTAACCGCTAAAAAGGAGGCGAGGCTCACCGTTTTCATCTGTTTTCCACTTCCTTCAAAATAAGATGGCTTCAAAATAAAAGTTTTTCCGGCTGGAAACTATTTTTCAGTCTCTAAGGAAGCAAACTAGAATAATTTTCATTCATACCTGAGTCATCCTATATTCATAACACATCTTACAATTAACATTACAGTTAGAATAACAATAGTAATCAAACATTCTCCTGTTTTCCTAATACATTCTCCAGAATATTCCTCATAATATCCCTTATTAATTTAAAACATGGACTCATTTACATGTGGAAGTATATATAAAACCCATTAAAACTTCACACTACCTACAGGGAGAGGATCGCATGAATATGGAACCTTTAACCACACCTGTGGTAATATATCCACGCTTCTTCATAGAGCCACCACTATGTCATCATTTAGAAAATTGGCACATCCCATAGCTTAAATATAAATAATAATTAAATTACATAATTAAGAAAATTACCCTTTCCTCTTAAGTAACTCACTAGGGTACCACCACTTCTTATTTCGTAAGACACCTGACGGCCATTGTTGGCTTATGACCTTACAGCAGTCAATAAAGTTGTTGAAAAGAAAGGTCCAAAGGTCAAGGATCAACTTGCTTTTCTTTGGAAAGTCAAGCGTCTAGAAAATAAACTTCCAAGGATTTTTGTCTATGTGGTGTTGCCGTTGTTTCATTATCCCCGTCATAGGCTATAATTTGACAAGTTTACTTCAATAAAACGTTCACTGTACCCCAAAAAACATGGCTCATGGACCAATTCAATTCAATTCAATTCAGTTTATTTGTATAGCCCAATTTCACAAATTACAAATTTGTCTCGGAGTGCTTTACAATCTGTACACATAGACATATGTGTACAGAAGGACAGATTTAGAGTTAAAATACATTCAATGAATATGACAGAGTGTATGAATAGTTCATAGTAGGCATATTCCACGATGGAGACCTCCACGATCCATCAGGCAGATGGCGGTGGGGAGGAGGAGTGGGCGGAGTCTCAACAGGACAGTGGCGTAGTCATGAGCAGGAATTCCACGACCCAGACGATCCATCAGGCAGATAGGATCTATGCCGTCTCATAGGGTCCGATGACCCCATGAGACGTAAAGTCAAAAGGACTTCCGGGGAGAAAGCAGAGTTAGTAACGTGTGATTGAGAGATGAAAATTCATCCTTAAGGAGAGAAAAAAGAGGAGATAGGTACTCAGTGCATCCTAAAACGTCCCCCGGCAGCTCTAAGGCTACAGCACCATATCCAGGGGCTGCATCAGGGCAAACCTGATTCAGCCCAAACAAAAAGCTCTGTCAAAGAGGAAGGTCTTAAGTCTACTCTTAAACGAGGTGACAGTGACAGCCTCTCGGACTGAAATTGGAAGCTGGTTCCATAAAGAGGAGCTTGATAACTAAAGGCTCTGGCTCCCATTCTACTTTTAAGACTCTAGGAACTACAAGTAGTCCGCATTTAGTGAGCGTAGCTCTCTAGTGGGGCAATATGGTACGACAAGCTCCTTAAGATATGATGGAGCATCACCAATCAAGGCTTTGTAGGTTAAGAGAAGAATTTTAAAAGTGATTCTTGATTTTACTGGGAGCCAGTGCAGAGCAGCTAGTGCAGGAGTGATGTGATCTCTTTTCTTAGTTTTAGTGAGAACACGAGCTGCAGCATTCTGGATCAACTGGAGGGACCTAAGAGATTTATTAGAGCAGCCTGCTAATAAGGAGTTGCAGTAATCCAGTCTCGAAATGTAACGTGTGAACCAATTTTTCTGCATCTTTTTGAGACAAGATGTGCCTGCTTTTTGAAATATTACGTAGATGAAAGAATGCAGTCCTTGAGATTTGCTTTACGTGGGAGTTAAAGGACAAGTCCCGATCAAAGATAACGCCAAGATTCTTTACAGTGGTGTTGGATGCCAGGGCAATGCCGTCTACAGAATCCACATCACCAGATAATTGATCTCTGAGGTGCTCAGGGCCGATTAAAATTACTTCGGTTTTGTCTGAGTTTAACATCAAGAAGTTGCAGGTCATCCATGTTTTTATGTCTTTAAGACATGCTTGAATTTTACAGAGTTGGTTGCTCTCCTCTGGTTTTATCGATAGATATAGTTGAGTATCATCTGCATAACAATGAAAGTTTATGGAGTGTTTCCTGATAATATTGCCCAAAGGAAGCATGTATAAGGTAAATAAAATTGGTCCAAGCACAGAACCTTGTGGAACTCCGTGATTAACGTTGGTGGTTATCGAGGCGTCATCGTTTACAAATACAAACTGAGATCGATCTGATAAATAGGATTTAAACCAAATTAGTGCCGTGCCTGAAATGCCAATCGACTGCTCCAGTCTCTGTAACAGGATGTCATGGTCAATGGTGTCGAATGCAGCACTAAGGTCTAACAAGACCAGGACAGAGAGAGTCCTTTATCTGCTGCCATTAAGAGGTCATTTGTAATTTTCACCAGTGCCGTCTCGGTGCTGTGGTGTTTTCTAAATCCTGATTGAAATTTCTCAAATAAACTATTATGATGTAGAAAGTCGCACAACTGATTTGCGACCACTTTCTCAAGGATCTTGGAGAGGAAGGGAGGTTAGAGATCGGTCTGTAGTTAGCCAATACCTCTGGATCCAGAGTGGGCTTCTTCAGGAGAGGTTTAATAACAGCCACCTTGAAGGAGTGTGGTACGTGGCCTGTTAGCAGAGACACATTGATAATATCTAATAGAGAGCCGCCAATTAAAGGCAAAACGTCTTTAAGCAGCCTCGTCGGGATGGGGTCCAAGAGACAGGTAGCGTGTTGAAGTAGAAACCGTTGAAAATAATTGGTCACGGTTGATAGGAGAAAATCCCTACAAATATACACCAGGGCATACAGCGGTTTCCAAGGCCATTCCACTTGAGGACAGATTGGCACTGGTTATGGGCAAGAGATTATTAATCTTGTCCCTAATAGTTAAAATCTTTTCATTAAAGAAGTTCATAAAGTCATTACCACTAAGGTTTATAGGAATGCTCGGCTCCACAGAGCTGTGACTCTCTGTCAGCCTGGCTACAGTGCTGAAGAGAAACCTGGGGTTGTTTTATTTTTCTATTATTGATGAGTAATAGGCTGCTCTGGCATTACGGAGGGCCTTCTTATATGTTTTAAGACTATCTCGCCAAACTAAGCGGGATTCTTCGAGATTAGTTGAACGCCATATGCGTTCAAGCTTTCGTGACGATTGCTTCAGTTTGCGGGTCTGAGGGTTATACCACGGAGCAAACCTCCTCTTCCTCACTGTCTTCTTCTTCAGAGGGGCTATCGAGTCCAGTGTCATTCTCAGAGAGCCTATGGCACTGTCAACAAGATGATCAATCTGGGACGGACTAAAGTTAGACCAGGAGTCCTCTGTTATATTGAGACGTGGTATCGAATCAAATACAGAAGGAATCGCTTCTTTAAATTTAGCTACAGCACTATCAGTTAGACATCTAGTGTAGAAACTTTTGACTAACGGAGTACACTCCGGTAGTATAAATTCAAAAGTTATGAGGTTGTGGTCTGACAGAAGAGGATTCTGTGGGAAGACGTTCAAATGCTCAATGTCAACGCCATAAGTAAGAACAAGATCAAGCGTGTGGCCAAAGCTGTGAGTGGGTTTCTGTACTCTCTGACAGAAGCCAATCGAGTCCAACAAGGAGATGAATGCAGCACTAAGGCAATCATTATCAACATCCACATGGATATTAAAATCTCCAACAATAATAACTTTATCGGTTTTAAGAACCAAACTTGATATAAATTCTGAGAATTCAGATATAAACTCTGAATATGGACCTGGTGGCCGGTACAGAATCACAAATCGAATTGGCTGTAGTGTTTTCCAGGTTGGATGTGAAAGACTAAGAACAAGGCTTTCAAATGAGGTGTAGTGTAATTTTGGTTGAGGATTAATTAATAGGCTCGATTCAAAGATGGCTGCTACTCCACCTCCTCGACCGGTGCCTCGAGGAATGTGAGTATTAATATGACTTGGAGGAGTCGATTCATTCAGGCAGACATATTCTGTCACAACTTTATCCTGAACTAGCGGACATAAATATTTCTCTCCCGGATGAAGGTTCCTGGGACGGAGACAGGAGGTCGTCCAACCTGTTACCTTGATGAGGATTTCTTAGGAGCTAAATGCGGACGGCTGAATAATTAAACGGACACCCGTTTAGCTCTGGGTGCAGTTCGCTCAAGACTTGTCCCCTCAATAATTCAGCTCGTTAAGCCTTTTATTAAAATCTCCATCAAATATTTATCTCTCACTGGGACCTCTCACAACCGTCCTCCTTTTTATGATCACCCCTTGTGGGCAGTTACGATAACCGACAGTTATCGTCCTCATGGCACGTCGGGAGATGACAATTATACTCCGTCGACTAATTGAATATAAAACCTCACAACCGGAACGCCTGCCTGGACCCGATCAAATATGGACTAATAATTTGAATTATACAGTGGTACATGAACCAAAATTAAATGCACTTATCGTAAAAGAGTAATTGAACATAAATGGGAGTAAATGAGAATAAAAGCGGTTGGTTTTCGGAGGCATTTTGGCAGGAGAGCAGCCAGTGTAAAGGTTCTGCCATGGACCCGAGGCTTCGCGGAGGGTTGTCTTTCATCGGCCTCATTGTGTCCACCTGTGTCTCGTTTACCATTGTCCAATCACCTGCACCTACCCTGTGTATTTAAACCCTGTTTGTCTCATTCCCCAGTGTAGGTTCGTACTGTTTGCTTTGTGTGGCTGGGCCTGTGTATTTCATCTTTTACCTGGTTCCTGGAAAGGAATAAATCTTCTGTTGAAACGTTGTTGGCATTTGGGTCCAATCTCTCTCTGGCCTACAACACCCTGACATGTGATCTGTACGGACCCCCCCCCCCCCCCCCACACACACACACACACGTGCAGTTCGTCACGCATGTGAACCGTAGATTAACTAAACGGTTGAAGCATCGTGGTGCAAAAGTTACAGTTAACGTTATTGGCTCATATTCAGTAAAATCATGCAATCGGGAGATTTTAATTATGCTTTCTAGTTTCTGTCCCTGATGATGCAACCCTGTGAGGAGGAGATCTTGTTACATTAGCACCAACAGCTAGCTGGTGGACTGAGGTTCCATTGAGTTGCTTTATGAAGTTTTATGAAAATTACAGCTCTGTGGAGCCGAGCATTCCTATAAACCTTAGTGGTAATGACTTTATGAACTTCTTTAATGAAAAGATTTTAACTATTAGGGACAAGATTAATAATCTCTTGCCCATAACCAGTGCCAATCTGTTCTCAAGTGGAATGGCCTTGGAAACCGCTGTATGCCCTGGTGTATATTTGGAGGGATTTTCTCCTATCAACGGTGACCAATTATTTTCAACGGTTTCTACTTCGAACACGTCTACCTGTCTCTTGGACCCCATCCCGACGAGGCTGCTTAAAGACGTTTTGCCTTTAATTGGCGGCTCTCTATTAGATATTATCAATGTGTCTCTGCTAACAGGCCACGTACCACACTCCTTCAAGGTGGCTGTTATTAAACCTCTCCTGAAGAAGCCCACTCTGGATCCAGAGGTATTGGCTAACTACAGACCGATCTCTAACCTCCCTTCCTCTCCAAGATCCTTGAGAAAGTGGTCGCAAATCAGTTGTGCGACTTTCTACATCATAATAGTTTATTTGAGAAATTTCAATCAGGATTTAGAAAACACCACAGCACCGAGACGGCACTGGTGAAAATTACAAATGACCTCTTAATGGCAGCAGATAAAGGACTCCTCTCTGTCCTGGTCTTGTTAGACCTTAGTGCTGCATTCGACACCATTGACCATGACATCCTGTTACAGAGACTGGAGCAGTCGATTGGCATTTCAGGCACGGCACTAATTTGGTTTAAATCCTATTTATCAGATCGATCTCAGTTTGTATTTGTAAACGATGACGCCTCGATAACCACCAACGTTAATCACGGAGTTCCACAAGGTTCTGTGCTTGGACCAATTTTATTTACCTTATACATGCTTCCTTTGGGCAATATTATCAGGAAACACTCCATAAACTTTCATTGTTATGCAGATGACACTCAACTATATTTATCGATAAAACCAGAGGAGAGCAACCAACTCTGTAAAATTCAAGCATGTCTTAAAGACATAAAAACATGGATGACCTGCAACTTCTTGATGTTAAACTCAGACAAAACCGAAGTAATTTTAATCGGCCCTGAGCACCTCAGAGATCAATTATCTGGTGATGTGGATTCTGTAGACGGCATTGCCCTGGCATCCAACACCACTGTAAAGAATCTTGGCGTTATCTTTGATCGGGACTTGTCCTTTAACTCCCACGTAAAGCAAATCTCAAGGACTGCATTCTTTCATCTACGTAATATTCCAAAATCAGGCACATCTTGTCTCAAAAGATGCAGAAAAATTGGTTCACGCTGTTACTTGAGACTGGATTACTGCAACTCCTTATTAGCAGGCTGCTCTAATAAATCTCTTAGGTCCCTCCAGTTGATCCAGAATGCTGCAGCTCGTGTTCTCACTAAAACTAAGAAAAGAGATCACATCACTCCTGCACTAGCTGCTCTGCACTGGCTCCCAGTAAAATCAAGAATCACTTTTAAAATTCTTCTCTTAACCTACAAAGCCTTGATTGGTGATGCTCCATCATATCTTAAGGAGCTTGTCGTACCATATTGCCCCACTAGAGAGCTACGCTCACTAAATGCGGGACTACTTGTAGTTCCTAGAGTCTTAAAAGTAGAATGGGAGCCAGAGCCTTTAGTTATCAAGCTCCTCTTTATGGAACCAGCTTCCAATTTCAGTCCGGGAGGCAGACACAGTCACCTCGTTTAAGAGTAGACTTAAGACCTTCCTCTTTGACAGAGCTTATAGTTAGGGCTGAATCAGGTTTGCCCTGGTCCAGCCCCTTGATATGCTGCTATAGGCTTATAGCTGCCGGGGGACGTTTTAGGATGCACTGAGTACCTATCTCCTCTTTTTTTCTCTCCTTAAGGATGAATTTTCATCTCTCAATCACACGTTACTAACTCTGCTTTCTCCCCGGAAGTCCTTTTGACTTTCCGTCTCATGGGGTCATCGGACCCTATGAGACGGCATAGATCCTATCTGCCTGATGGATCGTCTGGGTCGTGGAATTCCTGCTCATGACTACGCCACTGTCCTGTTGAGACTCCGCCCACTCCTCCTCCCCACCGCCATCTGCCTGATGGATCGTGGAGGTCTCCATCGTGGAATATGCCTACTATGAACTATTCATACACTCTGTCATATTCATTGAATGTATTTTAACTCTAAATCTGTCCTTCTGTACACATTACATCTATTGCATCTGTCCATCCTAGGAGAGGGATCCTCCTCTGTTGCTCTCCTCCAGGTTTCTTCCCTTTTTTTCCCCCTGAAGGGTTATTTGGGAGTTTTTCCTGGTCCGATGTGAGGTTTTGGGGCAGGGATGTCTATGTGTACAGATTGTAAAGCACGCCGAGACAAATTTGTAATTTGTGAAATTGGGCTATACAAATAAACTGAATTGAATTGAATTCATGCTCGATTTAGTCAAAATGACTACATTTTGATACTTTAAGAAGTAATTTCAGTTGTCTGAAGGAGATGTTTTCAATGTGAAATAGATATTAGAGGGAATTATGATCTACTTAACTTCCTAAAACGTGCTCTAAACACCTTGAACTCATATCTAGATTTATAAGATCGATGAAAATATATTTCTTTCACTGATCTTTTGAATTGTGTATTCTGTTTTTGTATTGACTGCAAAAGTCAAAACATAACATTTTGAATTGTTTTTTTCTCGACTTGAGGGTTGAAATAGATCTTAGGCATGATGGCGTAAAAAGAATAAATGAACTTGAGCCTTGGGGAACAGCTTCGATAACAAAACAACATAAACAGCTAAATACGATGACTGCAAAATCCATATCAGCAGCAAATACTAAAACTTATATTTGCTCCCTTCGTTCCCTCTGATGATCCGATCAATACCGCGATACCGACCTAACCGTGAGTTTGGTGATCGACCCGATGGGAGAATTTATTTGCTTTTAAAAGACACCGAGTACAAAGTAAAAGCTCTGGTCAGATCAGTGCATGTTAAAAAAAAAAAAAAAAATACACTTTTATTAATCCCCAAGGGGAAATTAGTTCTCTGCATTTAACCCATCCTTAGTTATTAAGGAGCAGTGGGCTGCGGTGAAGCGCCCGGGAAGCAACTGGGGGTTCAGTGCCTTGCTCAAGGACACTTCAACTTGCAACTAATGGGGAGAGCGGGGATCGAACCCCACTGAGCTACAGCCGCCCGGATGTGAAGGCATGATCCTTCAAAATAAGATAAAATAATCCTTTATTCGTCCCGCAGAGGTGGACATTGACAGGATTACAGCAACATATGGAAAAGCGCAAACAGGAGACAAAGTCAGAGAAATCAAAACATGTATGATATATAATAAGCGGGAAAGAAAATTAAGTTAAAAAAAAAAGAAAAAAGAATGAATCAAGGAAACAAACAAGAAACTATAATGTTGAAGTTGTTCCACAACAGAATGGAGAAAATAGCTCGCTCTAAATGCACCTTTGCTCACCATTCTATAATTAAATGCCCTTAACAAATGTATTAAATAAGAACTCTAGGCAAATTATCAGCTTTTAGTCCAGAAAGTGTAGAACAATATGGACAGAAAGTAAAAGAATGGAATTGATTATTTCGCAGATGTCAGAAACCCTTCTTCAAAACCACTCAGACATTCATTATATTGAGAATTGATTTAAAAAACCAGCCTCATCCCTCTGTAATGGGGTTCACTCCCATTTGTCCAGATTAATGATGAACACCAACAAGTTATTTTATTGTTTACTTTATTTAAAACTCCATTTCCCACATGTGAGCCTGAACGCAACATTTATTTACACAGCACAGAAAGCAGATAAATGCATGAGAGAAACAGTTACAATGATGTATTTAACAATAACATATTTAAGTTAGGAAAAGCTTTAGATAAAAAAATAACTTTGTTTAAATGTATTAAAAATCAGGACTGCTTAAAAAGTGCAAGTTCCTATTAATTATGTCATTATTAATTCATGTAGTAGATTAATAGCCACATTCTGATTCATCATATGGATATTAAACCTCTAATAAAAATGCTACTACACAAGCTCCAGTGGCTATAGCCCAAACAACAAAACACATGGAGGGTGGGCGTGGGAACTATTGGGGCCTGTATTCTTCAGTTGAAATGCAACAATAAATCTCTTTTAATTCAAGATCAAATGTTCTCGAAAGTATGTTCAGGATGGAGGTCGGGTATTTCATAATTATTAACTCATTTGGGGGAGTCAATGAGCTTCCATTAGATGGCGGTATTCATAATAGGACTTTCAATTGCCTTTGTGGGTGTGTTGAAGCGAAAGAAAAATATGACCGCATGTGGTGTGGAACAAGATGAACATGAGCGAACCAGGAGACCACCTGCACACATGTGGGCTGAATCAGGCCACCGAGATGACCTATAACCTCTGATCCACCTCACCGAGTCCATGATGACGCACGTCGGCGGGCGCTTCTTCTTCTATACAGCTGGAAAAGAGCCAAGAAAGTTATTGTATCTGAACCGCCATTTTTCTTATTTATTACTCAAGCCATCTGGGCACTACATACGTGGAGGAGACGCTGATTGCATTAGAGCATTAGACTTACCCCCTCCCCCCCGCGTTAGTGATCCCTGACCTCTGACGATTACTCTCTTCTGACGCTCACATTGCCTCGTGAATGCGTGTAAGCGCGGGAGCGGCGCATGACACGAGGCGCCACGTTGAGAAAACATGAGGCGGGACAATTATCTCTGTGTGGCTTCTATTGTAAACATGGCAATTACCAGCAGTGCCACCTGCACACAAATGAAGTCCCGCTGGACCAGAGTACGCCCACTCGGAGAAATGCACTTGCTTGTGGATTTAAGTAAGCGTTGGGTCTGATCCTGTGTCGTCACCATGAATGAACTGAGCCCTTTGTATACGTAGAAAAACGTATTCATGATATATATATATATAGTGCTTATAATTAGTCCAGCCGCTAGAGATGCTGCTATAGGCTTATAGCTGGCTGGGGGAGGTTTTAGGATACACTGAGCACCTATCTCCTCTTCCCTCTCTCCTTATGACTACATTTACATCTCTCCATCACACATTACTAACTCTGCTTCCTCCTCAGAGTCTTTGTGACTTCTCCTCTCATCGGGTCCATTGGATCTGGCTGTGTCTGATGCCTCCTGCCTGGTCCTGGGACAAGGATGTCGTATGTGTACATATTATAAATATACAATTCGTAATTTTTTATATTGGGCTAGATAAAATGAACTGAATTTAATTTAATCGGAAAGTTTCACACAGTGATGTAAAATGTGGTTGCACAGGCTTTTCCAGCAACACAGACACCTAAGATACGTAATGAAAACAGAAATATTTTGTTATTTATTACATATTATACCTTATTTCCAACAATAACAGCTTTTAGTTCCCCCCCCCCCCTCCCACACACACATGGAACCCCCGGTTGCAACACGGGGCGACTCTTCGACCTCTATAACGTTACATCAGCAATCTGTTTTCTGTCCCGGCAATGCCGTTCTGATCGGACCCTGGGGGGGGAGCGCTTAACTCGTAAAGTTACAGGACCCCCCTCGGTGTCGGCATCCCACCTGGGAGCAGCTGGGCAGGGTTTGGAGGCAGGCAGGCAGGGAAATATTGATCGTAATAATAATCCTGGCAAATGACCTCTGGGGTATTTTTAGACTGGAGCCATACGACCGGGGAGGAAGCGGGACATTTCCATGAATGAGAAATGAGACGGACTGCAATGCCGGACAGAGTATGCAAAGCCCTCCCCCGAGGCTCGGTTAATTACTCAACCCCCACGACTCCATGTACACCCCCCACCCCCTCTACTCCTTAGCCCCTGTGCCCTCTACAAGAAAAAATGCCACTGAGTGATTGAATTGTTTGCAGAACAATCCTCCGCTATATTTCACTCTGAAGCCACTTACTATAAATCAAAACAAACGTTGTATGCTACCTGAATGATTAATGAAATTGAATATCTTCATGTAAATGCACATGGAAAATTGGTAGGACCGAGGGTACAGCATGCGATACGTTTTACCCCACGGATTGTGTACCTGGGATTGATACCTGGTGACATCAACCAAAAGAAGGACATCTACCTCTTTAAAAGTAAAAAGGCCATTACAAGGAGCGGGATGAAAAGTGACCCTCCAACCCCAAGACAGTGGGGTTGAAATATATTCAATAGAAAAATGTACTTTCTTACCAAGGATTAAGCAACGCTGTGGAAAAGGACTGTATACATGGGAAGAGATGAGTAATGTTCTCAGCTGACCTGAAAAAACAAAAAATTATAAAAAGCGATTGTTGACCCCCTATTAATTTACTAAATATTTTCTATTCATGTCTGTCTTTTCTTTATTTTTTCTTTATTATTTAATTGTTCTCCTCTTTTTGTCATTTTACAATGTTTTATCGCATTTTTTTGTTCAGCAAAACTAAATAAAATCAGTCAGTAATTATTTTTTATTTTTTTAAAGAACCAAGTCGTGGGATTTACCAAGAAGGCATTCCGTTGTCGTCAGTCTGGTCTCATATTGTTCCATTTCGACCGTGTGATTGATGCCGACTCCTCCGTGTTTACATGACATTTGTAGTACGATGCAGCTAATGTAAAATGACTTTTTAGTGAGCGCGTTACATGCCAAGCACACTGAAGAAGACCTTGAATTGTCGGATTCCACCTCCTTGGCTCTGCTGATTACCTTAAACATAGCATTTCCCCACAAGGCATTCCGAATGAAGCCTATACTGTAATCATAAATAGAGTCCTTTGAAATCATCAACATATCGTAGGCATTTCCCTCTTCTTTTGTCAGTCGTGAGGAGCACGTTTAATCTTCCCTGACATGACGTGGGCGTTCACACATTCGTAAGCTCTGTATCTTTGCGGCTTATTCCTCCTGACTGAAATAGGTTTGCCTACTACCCCCTTCAAGGTTCTTCCACCCCTCCAGTCCCGTTATACTTTTTGCTCCGATTGCTGACATAAGACGTCACACATTAGCCCCCAGATACGCATTTCATTTCAGTCCGTCGAGCTGCTGAAGTTTGCGGATGACACCACCCTCGTTGGACTCATCTCTGATGGGGATGAGTCCACCTACAGGTGGTAGACTGACCATCTGTAGTCGGGCTCATGAACGGAGCCCAGGTCCCCCATCTGACTCATATGAGCAGAGCCCGGGTCCCCATCTGACCCTCATGAGCAGAGCCCGGGTCCCCTACTGAACTTCATGAACAGAGCCTGGGTCCCCTACTGAACTTCATGAGCAGAGCCTGGGTCCCCTACTGAACTACATTAACAGAGCCTGGGTCCCCGTCTGACCCTCATGAGCAGAGCCTGGGTCCCCTACTGAACTTCATGAACAGAGCCTGGGTCCCCGTCTGACCCTCATGAGCAGAGCCTGGGTCCCCTACTGAACATCATAAACAGAGCCCGGGTCCCCGTGTGACCCTCATGAACAGAGCCCGGGTCCCCGTGTGACCCTCATGAACAGAGCCCGGGTCCCCTACTGAACTTCATGAACAGAGCATCCCTATGACCCTAAGAGACGTGAAGTCACAAAGACTTCGGGGAGGAAGTAGAGTTACTAATGTGCGATGGAGATGTAAATGTATCCAAAAGGAGAGAGAGAAGAGGAGATAGGTGCTCAGTGTATCCTATAGGAGAGGTCCTCAGTGTATCCTAAAGGAGATAGGTGCTCCGTGTATCCTAGAGGAGATAGGTGTTCAGTGTATCCTAGAGGAGAGAGGTGCTCAGTGTATCCTATAGGAGAGAGGTGCTCAGTGTATCCTAGAGGAGAGAGGTGCTCAGTGTATCCTAGAGGAGAGAGGTGCTCAGTGTATCCTAGAGGAGATATGAGCTCAGTGTATCCTAGAGGAGAGGTCCACAGTGTATCCTAAAGGAGATAGGTGCTCCGTGTATCCTAGAGGAGATAGGTGCTCAGTGTATCCTAGAGGAGAGAGGAGCTCAGTGTATCCTAAGCGTCCCCCAGCAGCCTCTCAGCCTATAGCAGCATCTCTAGGTCTGGACCAGGTGAACCTGACTCAGCCCTAACTATAAGACCATCAAGAGGAAAGTCTGAAGCCTACTCTTACATGTGATGACTGTCTGCCTCCCGGACTGAAAGTTCCTTAAAAGAGGAGCTTCATAACTGAACTTAAAGCATGTGGTCAAGGTTAGGGGTTTGCTTATGTTCAGAAAAAAGCTAACCAACTCAGACTTGAAGCATGACAGCCTGGACACTCTATATATTTAGCTGTAACTGTCCTTAACTTAAGCCTTTGTGTTGCTTTAAGCTAGCAACGTGGGTCTGCGGCTTTGAAAACACTGGCATCAAACTTCAAACCCTGACGTCATTCACTTGGATTGGGAGGGAAAAAAAATAATACCGCAAATGAAAGTCAGCAGTTGTGTTGTTTCCCAAAATGTCATTGGCCAAACAAATTAGTATTACACAAGCACATTTTGTAAGAGATAGGGTTGCCAGAGCACACTCGGGTGATAATAATAATAATAGGATTTATTTCTCTTTGGAAAAACTGTGTTTATTGGACCAGACATTTTACTGCATATGCAAAAGATTCCCAGTGTCTTCTGCAGAGTTTGCCAGTTTTCTTCGTTCTCCAGTGCGGAGATAAGGAGCCCATATATCGCCGTGGAGACGTGGCAGCCTCCCACCGAGTGTCTCAAATCAGGAGTCAAGCTACGGCGCCTCTGATTATTTCAGCTTCATCTCCTGTATGTTTGGTGGCTTAATAAGAGTATTTACATCTTAAATGTGTTGTGTTTGCTGCACATTTGTCAGTTCCCCGCCACCATTTGCAAATTGTGTGACCGCAATCACCGCCAGAAGTGATTAATCATGAATAATGCATTTAAATTTTTTTAAATTCACTACTCAGGGTTTTTGATTTGCACGGTTATATTTTGTTGCCCTCATTTCCCCGCACCCACTACCATCCGCAATTCTGCATTTGTGTTAAATAATTAAAATGGCGCAATTGTCAAATGAAATGCATCCCGCAGTCCGTCTATCACTCCGCTCTTTAACCGCTGTCCCGTTTCTCCCCCCGCCAGCGGCGATATTTAAGAGGCTATACACCTCCTCGCAGTTTCCCTGGAGACCGATTCCTCCCGGCAATGCCTGGCACGGCGACACAAGAATCAATCCTCACGTTCAGTGCTAGCATCAATAAAGCAGCTTAAACTGCTTTAATTATATTATGTAAGCTGTGAGATCAGGGAACGTACCCAAAAGCCTCCTCCCTTCTGTGGCCCACGTCTTCAAAAGCTTCTCCTCTCCTCCTCATGCTCTCTCTTTTGAAACGAACTTTGAGAAATTCAGACGATGTCTCTTATAAGAGTGCCTTTTGGCCCGGATACTACTTTTCTTCATCACAAACGGAGTGTGCCTTATACCTCCTCGTCGCATTAAATTGACACTAAACGAGTGTCTTGTATTTTATATTTATTTGCTCGGCAAAGTTTTGGACGGCTGTATTTTTCACACTTTATAAATAAAACATGCGCTGGAGCTTTTAAGTGGCACAACTCACATTCTTATCAGCATAACGCAACACCCTGAACCATTTCTAAAGTATATTCTCTGGCATCCGAAGGGAGAGAAAACACCTGTGATATGTTGTATGGTAAATGTTTGAGTGTGCGCGGGAGGTTTGGACTGACACGACTTCACGGCTTCGAGAACTGGCATTTCTTTTGAAAATCTCCTATAATGAAATACTCAGTTATAGTTTGTATAAGCAGTGTGATTATCATGCATAGTGGCACATGACTCTGCCATGTGAAACACAATGACTGACAACCCATAGAAATGCATAATAAATACTGTTTCTTCTCTTCCTTGAGAACCAGTGTGAAGGATTTATTGGCCTCTAGAGGTGAGATTGCAGATTGCAAGCAACCGAACAACCCACCGTTCACTCTTTTCCTTTCTAAGTGTGCCAGAGAACTAAATGGCTAAATGGTATTTAGAAATGTAAAACGCTGCGATAAGGTCCCATATGTGGATTTGGCTTCGTTTCAGGTGATTGAACACTCAACAAATTCGTTTCTGCCAATAAATCCCTCTAAATCCTACCCACCGTTCCTTTCAGGATTAATAGATTTGAATCGCTGGTACAATACAGCGGATGAAAGAACAGTATTTAAAAGGAATATCAGCAGCACAGTTTCTCTTACAGAGTACTTGGCAGAGGCCAGCACAATCAGTTTCCACTGTAGCCATATGGCTGACAGAATTATAAAACTCAATATAAAAGCAATGAGCCATGGAGAGGCACAAATTATTAGGGATGTCAGTTGTGTATTGACTGCGGCACCATTAAGGAGATCGTGTCAACTCTCAGCTCAAATGTTGTGCAGGAGCGACGTGCGGCACATGATGATTTACTGATCAATATTCCCATCTGTGTGTGATCTCAGCCTTAAGGTAACCCAATAATAATAATACCCCTTTTCTCTTGATTATGATGCTATATTTTAGATATTGCACATTGTAATCTCAGCCTTAAGGTGCGTTCACACCAAAAGCGTTGCGAATTTTTATCGCAAGTAGATCACATGAGCAAAGTCAATTTACAGACGCGAGGGGTTGCGGTAGACGCAATTTTCCGCCGGGCCCCTTTTTTTTGTCGGAGTTGCGAGGGGCGAAAATTCGCCTCAAGTTGAAATATTTCAACTTTGACGAAAAATGTTGAAAGCCAATCAGCGTTGAGATGCTCCGCCGTTGGTGAATCGAACTGCTGCTGCTCTGATGGAGCTGGAAGAGAGTCATTCAGACGTAGTCGGTGAAAGTCACCGAGCTGTGTGAGCCTACAGATGATGTCATGTATAAATATATATATATATTATATTAATGTTATGAACCCAAACACGAGGGTGTTACATGTTCAGACGTGTGTGGGATGTCCTCAACAAGTATGAAGCAGAACTAGTGGTGAGTTCTTCATGGCGGATGAAGGAAATGATAACCGTTTCCACGGAGTAAAGCCACAGAGATAAGCCCCGCCCCCTCTAAGGCGCGAGTGATGCGAAAAGCCACAAATAGTCAAGCGAGTAAAGCGTTGCGAATATCCGCAACGCTTTTGGTGCGAACGCAGCATAAAGGTAACCCAGTAATAATACCCTTTTCTTTTGATTACGATGCTATACATTTGAACAAAGAAAAAATGCACAACAGATGTTTTCTCATGAAAAATAACAACCGGGAATGGTCGATAGGGGAGAAGCATTCCCCGGGATGTGGGTCTTACAAATTGACTGCACAGTAATTACATCTCACGAGGATCCAGGAGAGGAAAGCGTTCAAAAAGATATGGGGGGGGGGGCTGGCAAGGCAGGAGGACTTCATGCTCTGCAGGCATCGCCAAGCTCTCCTCCCTCTTGAAACTAAATATGAATGCTAATATCTGTCACTTGGTAAACTGGAACACGTGTTGCTCTGAGAAGGTTGCGTTCCCGTCCGAATGCTGTGGAACTAGAGTCAGATGCTGGAATATGCAATCTGACATCCCGGAGATGCAACAAACAGACATGTTGATGCTGCTCGTAGTTTGAATTAGCTTTTTTAGACGTTTAAAGCTCGCTAACTCGTCTGGATGACATACACACCCGCACATTTTGGATGCAAAAAGGGTCATTAAAAAAAAGAAGAAAAAAACACAATTAAACTCAGGGCCTTGCTCAGCGGCTCTGTGCCTGAGAGAAACCTGTCATTTAATTTGCATTTAAATCGAAAAAAACACAGACCCAAATATTTCAGCCAGTGGGCGAGTTGACTTTCTGTCAGATGTTGATGATTTTCTATGATTTCTTGTGATTTACGACTTTTCCAAACTTCGATTTGTGAGCGTAAATCATCACTGCCCCTCTTGTATCTTGTTATGATTTATTGGTTGATTGCGTGATGAGACCCGCTCCCTTCTCCCCCCCCCCCTCCCCAGGTAGGAGAGTTTACATTTGCACTGTGGAGACAGATAGATAGATATATTGATAGATATATACTTTATTAATCCCCAAGGGGAAATTTGTCAAACGGACACATTTCCTCCTGCAAGGGGACACGAAGACACATTTTGTATACTGCCAGGCCGCTGAAGCGGAACGTTCAATTTCATCAGCTGAATTGGCAGTCATTGCGGGAAATCAACCCCGTAAATTGTTTTTGATTTAGACTGAAGGCCTGTTCCCATATTGCTATGGCCATTATCAGAGTCTTTGAAATGGTAATTGCATATTATTAATGAACACTGGGTATTCATATGACATCACTCATTACATTCAGGGCAGCCATATATTGACTGCAGTTATTCAACATGGTAATTGTATTGATGCAGGCATGCTTTTGAACTTGATGCACATTTTCTGTCACGTTTAATGGATTGGGGTATAGATATTCTGTCTGTGTGTGTGTGTGTTCAGGATGGGGGGAGGGGGTGTTAGAAGTTACATTATATTCAGACGATATTTTCCACCTCATATCAAACCACCAACCAATTTTCAATGGCACGAGTCTGCCAGATAGTCAGGCTTTGGTTAGCCTTTCTTAATAATCAACATACCTTAAATTAGAGCTGAAATGTTTGCCATAATGGAACTTTAGGCATTTTTTTGTCTGTTTATTTATGCAGCATTTTGGTCTGAAGCAAAGTCTCAATCTTCCTCCTGCAAATAATAATAATAATCCAAAACTAGAGGAGATCCGGAGTTGACTTGGCTGCCATATGTGATGCTGAGGGTGGTACACTGGGCTCTGTCGTGGCCACCACAGTCTGGGGAGGAGGGGCCTATTTTGAATGCTGTGTTTTCAAAACAGTAACCTGCAATTCCTGCATAGAACGCCTTTAAATCCAATAGAATAAATAAAATAAATTGGATGTAAGATAAGCACCACTCCGCATCTGTGACCACGGTAATTCAGTATATCATACTGTCAATTCCCCCCAAAAGTAAAGGCATGTATAAACAAGATAACAACTAAAACATTTACACACAAAAAGCGATCCTGTATAAAAAAGGGAAATTTGCTAAATATTCACATTGAACATATACTGAGCAAATCCTGACTGACAACATATTAAATGCTGACAAGACATACAATTTCTATCCAAAAATCTTCACTTATGGAAACCAGAAGAAGTCAGTTACAATATTTGACCAAATCTATGATCTTTGCCTTTGATAACCTTTGTTGGCCTTCACCACACACACATCCTCTGGTCGCAAAGTCCTGCCAATTTATACCCACCTTGAACCTTTGGCAAAACCATGTCATTGTATACTTGCATATGTATCTAGGCTAAGTCAGGTTTTTGATTGATTGATTGATTGATATATTTATTTGTCGTTTGCCAGAGTACAGGTACAAAAGCATCGAAATTACAAGAAAGGGTGGATGAAAGATTACAGCATAACATGAGGGAAGAAGGCGAGAAAAAACACCAACCCCCCGACTATGCCCCGAGAGGGGTACAGTGTGGGAGCAGGAAAAAAACACCTTAGCACATAAGCACATACATTTTAGACATGACTTGCAACGAGTAGGAAGGGGGGAGGGGGGGTAATCCAACAACTGGGTGATCTAAGCCCATCCATTGGGGGCAGAAGGTAACCAGCACCGACAAGCAGCCAGCCAGGTTCAACTGGTCCAGCGCCTAGAGATGCTGCTGTAGGCTTATAGGCTGCTGGGGGACGCTTAGGATGCACTGAGCACCTATCTCTTTCCTTATGGATGCATTTACATCTCTCCATCACACATTACTAACTCTGTTTCCTCCCCGGAGTCTTTGTGACTTTAGGTCTCATAGGGTCCATTGGGTCTGACTGTGTCTGATGCCTCCTGCCTGGTGGGCCGGCCTCCTGAGATATATATATATATATATATATGTGTAAATATACATATATATATATATATATATGTGTAAATATATATATATACATATATATATATATGTTTAAATATATATATATATGTGTAAATATACATATATATATATATATATGTTTAAATATATATAAATATATATATGTGTAAATATACATATATATATATTAGGGCTGTGAAACGATTACAATTTTTAATCGGGTTAATCACAGGTTTTTGTGGATTAATCATGATTAATCACATATTACCGATATTCTCGGTATATTTTGTGAGAACATAGAGATTTATGACAAAAGACGGATATATACATTTATACATTCTTCTATACAATGGTGCTGCAACAGCAGTTATTTAGCAGTTTTCTTCCATATGGAACATTAATACATCTTCATCCTAAACAGAATGTTTAACCCTCCTGTTACCTTTCGGGTCAATTTGACCCCATTCAATGTTTAATGTCGGTGTTCTTTGGGGTCAATTTGACCCCAGGCTGTTTTTCACTGTGTCAAACATATAAGAAATATCAACTTTTTTATTTATTTAAAGGGCTATTTAGGTAGTCAACAAACAAACATAAAGTACCTCACACTTAAACTTGGGAAGCAATATTAATTCTAATAATTTTCTGGAGGTTTTAATTGCTGGGGTCAAATTGACCCCGAGGGTAAAATATGTTAGTAAATGTAAAGGTAACAGGAGGGTTAATCAGAACATTTTTCTCTTGTTTGTCAACCATTAACTCCACCATGACACAATCTAAAGGCCTCTAGTCTTCCTCTAGCAGCTGCTGAGGCAAACTGACTGTGTGGGTTTTCTTCATGAACTGGGCCGTGATGAAAGGGACGGCGGGGACACCGCTGCAAATCTGAAACCTCACCGACACGGACAGGTGGACAGATTGACAAGTGACTTTTTTTTTGCTCGGTCCCGATGCGCGGGCACGGAGCTCTGTGGCGCGCGAGACGGAGATCGATAAGTGTTAACGCAACACGAAGAGACAGAAATGACATGCTGCTGTGGAGATACGATCAACAACAGACGTTTAGTTTAATAAAAGAACAAAGACGTGCTCTAGAGAACATGTCAGGGGGCGGGCCAATCTTTTTAATGTCATGCGATCTACCGACACTACGCCGCGATCGACTGGCAGGTCGCGATCGACGTGTTGAGACCCTGATCTACAGGAAGTAAAAGTCGTAACAAGGTTTCCGGAGGTGAACCTGCGGAAGGATCATTACCGATGAACAGACCGTCTGCATGAGAGTGGACAGAGTTCAGATTGAAGTGGTGTATTGGAAGCTCATTTTGCAAGTGACTTTTTTTTCGTCCCGACGACCAACAACAGACGGATTGGAAGCTCATTCTGCGCATGCGTTAAATGCGTAAAAAAAAAAAAACTAGTTAAACCTGAAATTGAATTAACTGAGTTAACGCGTTATTTTTCACAGCACTAATATATATATATGTGTAAATATATGTGTAAATCATGGGGTGCCTTGCGGTGTTGCTGACACCTTAAACACAGTCAATCTCAGTGCACTGCCACACAGCTACAGCCCGGTGACACGAGAGCTGATTTACATCCCCGACGGACCGCTCCGCTGTGTTGTGCTGATCTCAACACCAGCACCTGTCGGCTCGGTACGCGCTCATGAAACACCTAACACTTTCATCAGAGAAGTCATATTCCGTCTTTTTTATTTATTTTTAAACACAGTGCAATCCTCTCGATATACTGTAGCTTCACGCAAGATTACCCGTCTCCCTCCATTCTGGGCCCTTTTTGTTTGAAATTTAATTTGCTAATGGTGGAAATGCATCGTAGTCGTAACGGGCTACGGCGAAGCCGACGGAATGAACGATTTACTCGTTCCATCTGATTTGTCTCGGATGAAAAGAGATCCGTCAGCGCGGCGAACATCTTCATACACTTCCTCCAGCGATGCTGTCGACACATCACTCGCCAGCTGCACACAGGATTTGTGTACATTTCTTTAATATGTGTCAGTCTATACGGATCTGTGTCCCCTATATTGTGTTGTTAAAGCACAGTTTATCCTATAATCTGCAGCACATATAACAAAAAACGAGATGAATGAGACTTTGATCAAGGTAAATGTTAATTTAAATTCACTCCCCTAAGGACCATCTGCATTTTCACTGATGCATGTTGTTATTTCATATTTATTGTTTATGAAGATTAAGGTTTCAGGAAACCGAAGAGTTTTAATCTGTATTTTAATCCCAATGTGTGGACGAATGTATGCCCTGAATACGTTTTAGCACAGGGATGATTGCTGGTATATTTAGTATAAATAATACTTTTTTTACACAGTTTTTATTATTTTTCTAGTGTTTTCAACCAAAGAAATAACACAGCCCCAAACTAACCCCAAAGGCACGAAAGGGGAAACAGGTCAATGAACACACAACACAAAACTGTTTTAGTTTGGATGTATTTTTTATCTCTTTTTATTCATTAAACTTTTAGAAACCATACATTCTGGTATTGACAGTTGAAAGCCTGTCCAGTGAACGTCTGGCACACCAACATCTGGAAAGAGAGAAGAATCGGTATCAACTACTTTACTTCACTTTTACCTGTGCAGCTCCAACCTTAACTTTACTGAGGATGAGAATAACTGAGGACTTGAAAATAGCTTTTCGGAAACTTGAACAAATTCTGCTATAATTTGGGGTGAAGAGTTCGTGCCACGGAAAAAAAGGTCTCCAGAGATTCACAATGGAAACCATTTCATCCCCCCTACATTCACTTTTGCATTGATGACAACTCTAAAATGTATTCATTATTGTCCCAGATTTTTTTTTTTTTTTTCAAATGGTATATTTTAAAACTGGATTTTAAAAACACTCCGGCTGCACTCGCTGTTTAAAACGAGCCGACGTGTTTAGAAAACTCATTTTACCGCACTTATTGTACTTTCTTCCCATTATTTGCACAATAGAGCTCTTCACTGTGGGCTGAATTCTTTATGGCAAGAAATGCAAAAAATATATTTGTCATTGTTAGTTCTAAGAGATGACGTCTCAAGGGACACAAGAATATAACGTTGCTGAAAAATACATCTGATTGTGAGCCTCGTGATGTTCACTGACATCTGACCCTTCTTTTCATTCATCTTGGCGTGAGCCGGCTTTATGCTGTGTGTCTTCAGCAACATTCAAGTATTGCCTCAAGGAGGATGAATTATTTGAGAAAGCCCTCTTTTATGTACAGCAACCCTCACACATACAGCACATTCATTTCAGTTTATTTTGTATAGCCCAATATCACAAATTACAAAATTGCCTCCAGCAGGGCTTTACAATCTGTACAAATATGACATCCCTGACCTTTGACCTCAAATCGTATCAGGAAAAACTCCCCAAAAATTGAAAAAAAACCTTTCAGGTGGGAAAAAAGTGAAGAGCCCTTCAGGAGATTAACAGAGATCTCTTTCCAGAATGGACGGACGCATATACAGGACTGTCTCAGAAAATTAGAATATTGTGATAAAGTTCTTTATTTTCTGTAATGCAATTAAAAAAACAAAAATGTCATGCATTCTGGATTCATTACAAATCAACTGAAATATTGCAAGCCTTTTATTCTTTTAATATTGCTGATTATGGCTTACAGCTTAAGAAAACTCAAATATCCTATCTCTAAATATTAGAATATCATGAAAAAGTATACTAGTAGGGTATTAAACAAATCACTTGAATCGTCTAATTAACTCGAAACACCTGGAAACATATTTTCAAATGTTTGATTTTGTTTTGCTGTTATAAATCTTTTTTTTTACTTGGTCTGAGGAAATATTCAAATTTTATGAGATAGGATTTTAGAGTTTTCTTAAGCTGTAAGCCATAATCAGCAATATTAAAAGAATAAAAGGCTTGCAATATTTCAGTTGATTTGTAATGAATCCAGAATGCATGACATTTTTGTTTTTTTAATTGCATTACAGAAAATAAAGAACTTTATCACAATATTCTAATTTTCTGAGACAGTCCTGTATGTCATGTGACCAGAATAAAGCATTACAGAGTTACATAAACACATTCAATGAATATGACAGAATATATGAAGAGTTCGTCGTAGTCATGAAGAATGATATTCTCTTTAAGAGAGGGGCGCTGTCTCTTTAAGGGAGGGGCGCTGTCTCTTTAAGAGCGGGCCACTGTCTCTTTAAGAGAGGGGCACTGTCTCTTTAAAAGAGAGGAGCAAGTAAGAGCTAAAGTACTTTGTCAGCTGAGTTGACTCGTCTTGGCATGGGCAAGGTGGTCTGGAGCTCTGAGCGCCGTGTGTACTACACCAGCCTGGAATGGAAGGCAGTCATTATTATCTAATTAGGCAGACGGATGACATGCCACAGAAAGCCATAAGGCCAAGACCGTCTGCTTCATGCCTGCCTGTGTGCCTCTGAAGGATCAGGCATCTCATAGGATCAGTTGGACCCTGGGAGTAGAATCCATGTGGGCTGAAAAAACAAAAATATTCCCGAAAATTTCTCGAGTTGGAGTGTTATTTGGTTTACATACATGTTGGTGTTTATCAGATGCTGTTAGGCGCACAAAACCGCTGTTTTAAGTAGTCATGCATCAATAGTGAATGAAAAACTATCCATATTTAAAGAGTAGGGCTGTGAAACGATTAAAATTTGTAATCAGGTTAATCACAGGTTTCTGTGGATTAATCATGATAAGGTGCAAGTTACTTTTTTTCCTCCCGATGTGCGCGCACACGCCGGCATCCGAGTTCTGCGGCGCGCGAGACGGAGATCGGAGTCGTGTTAACGCGACACTAGAGTCAGAATGACATGCTGCTGGTTCGAGATGACCAACAACAGACGGATTGGAAGCTCATTCTGCGCATGCGTTAAATGCGTTTAAAAAAAAAAACTAGTTAAACCTGTAATTTAATTAACTGAGTTAACGCGTTATTTTTCACAGCACTATTAAAAAGTCATACAATCGTCGACGTGCAGATTTGTTGTTTTTTTGGTCAACGTTTAATGTTGATGTACTTTTTACCAATGTGTATAGGGAGAGAATGGTATAATAGAAAAAAGCGGCTGCTATGCAGAGAGCGCTGTCTCTTTAAGAGGGGTGTGTGAAAGGCAGGTATATTTTTCATTGTGTAGCACCCTAAAATATGTTATGTCATATATCTTACCGATTTAATACAACTGTGTCCATTTCTTATAATTTAGTTTGAATGTGTGTCTAAGGTCATTCATGTGTTGTTCCTATATTTGAGAGTGTTGATCATCTGTGCACATAGTAACTGAAGGCAGGAACGTGCTTGTTGTTCCTTTGGAAGGGAGCGCTGTCTCTTTAAGAGAGGGGTGTTTGAAGGGCAGTTGCAATTAGCAGGCTATAGACAACGTATGCTTGTTTTAACCCGGAATCTGTCAAATAAAAGTTGCAAAACAGAAGAACGTGCTTCTCAACAGTTTATTTTAAGGGTGCAACAATTGCACCTAGAGAATAAAGACGTACATCCATTACATATGTACATGCACAGCCAAAAGTAGAAAGCAACACTTGGTAGCCAACAAGTGATTATGCACATGTGATTATGTAATTAAAAGCATATAAAGTATACAAGGAGCCTTACAGTTTTGGAAGAAAACAAACCAGAGTGAATTAGCAGCGACTGGAGGTGCTGACAGTTGAAAAATGAGAAGACAAAAAGGTCAATGGCAAAGGTCCGGGAGAAGGATGAGAAAATCGACTGCTGGTCGCTCGCTCTGCCGGAACACCACAGGCTCACCTGCCGATCAGGGTGAAGAGGAGCAGACATGAAATAGTGAACATGATCTTTCATTTTACTTGCTAACCTTGATGTTCACAGGCCATTTCTAATTATCAGTCCCACACTCCCAGTTCCCTCATTGAATGCACAGGTGTCCTTGAGCAAGACACTGAATCCCAACCAAGCTCCAGGGTGTCGTTCTGTGATGGAGTCCGACCTCTGACCTCGAGGGAAATGAGAATTTCCTTTTTGAATTATTAACATCTTTCTCCTATTACTGACAGAGGGCATGCTAGTTGACACAGTGTCATTCAAGAGGGTGCTGGTGATGAGGGAAATACATGACGGCTCTGTTCTGTTCATTGTAGGATCCTAACCGGCGCCACGAGAACTGCTGAAAGTAGGGTAGTCGGTCGAAAAAGGGAGAGAGGCCCGGGAATATAATTAATTAAGACTTTTGATACGCTGTGCTGCAAGTTGTAAAAATGATGGCTGGAATCAAATAGTGTATGGACACTAAGAGGCAACCTCCAGGTCTGAAAAGTGAAGAAGTGTCTTCTTTCTCACAAAAAAATCAGATTGTATAGAAAGAAGCCTGTGAGAGAAAAAAACTTCTCATTTGGTTTTATTAGCTCAGCAAACATTGCAAAGATAGGTTTTAAGAAGCCAATCGCGAAAATGCCAAATACAAAGGCTTCAAATAAGCAGTCCACAAACCAGTGGGTGACATCACGGTGACCACATCCATTCTTTATAACAGCGTTCCTCTTCCCAAAATCCAACCTATTCATTTTGTTTTCTGTTTTCCATTAGGTGGCCCTTTTATAATAAAAATGATATTCATCTGCATCCATGTGCTGCAAGTGAATACAAATAAAGAAACGGTTCAGATAGTTTGCATCATCCTGGTGAACATTCATTACACTGGTGCAAAACTCTTATCGGCGTGATGTCATCAAAGGATTTGATTTTGGTGTTTTTAGGTTAGGTCGACTTGAATCTTAACAAACTTGTTATAATAATGTAGTGAGTTCCTCTTTGACTTGGAATCATTTATATTGTATATGTGAAATACCTGTGTAGTGTATTTGATCATTTACTGCCGACAGCTTATATAACAACATCTTATTGTAGAAATGATCTGTAATCACACTAGAAAATGATGTTTAAAGCTGTGGAATAGAGCTGAATGCGTGGAGTATCTCAGGAGGAAAACGGCTTCATTATCTCCTTGTTGACAGAACAGGCAAGTCAGCCAATGATGGAACCCTAACAAACAGATATTGAACTATTGGGTCCTAAAAGGGTAGAAAATAGGGACACAAATTAAAGGCTTGTTATCGTATGTAAGAAAATGTATCAGCAGGGCCATGGCAGGAGGCGTCAGGCGCAGCCAGGTCCAACGGACCCTATGAGACGTGAAGTCTTTGTGACGGGGAGGAAGCAGAGTTAGTCATGTGTGATGGAGAGATGAAAATTCATCTATAATTAGAGAGAGAAGAGGAGAGAGGTGCTCAGTGTATCCTAAACGTTCCCCAGCAGCCTATAGCAGCATCTCTACACTCAAAGAAATGACTCATTGGATGAACTCAATTAAATTGTTGGCAGGTTTTCCATCCAATAATTATATGCAACTCCAACTCAAATTTAGCACATCAGTGCAATAAAATGTAATTAAGTTAGTCCAACTCATTTGTATCAAATACATCTAAAATAAAATAACGATATTCATTAAATTAAATTAATTTGTGTTTGTCCACCTCAAAAGATAAACTAACTAACTAACAAACAAAATATGCAAACTCCACACAGAAGGACTGGGAAATGAACCCACGGCCATCCGGCTGTAAGGCGACAGTGCTAGCCACTACACCACCATACAGCCCTGAAAGTCTCTTCACCTCATGTAAACAACTGATTTTCAGCTGGCGCATGCGCAAAGGGTAGTCCCCAATGAAACACATATATTTTGAGTTGATATGCACACCATCGAACCTAAATACATCTACTAAATGAAAGTATTCATACATTTTATGTTACACCCATTCAATATAAATATCTTCATTTTGTAATTGATTTATTTAAATGTATCAAACAATATTTAAATGTGTCACCTCTAAGAAGGGCTTGAATCGTTTTTTTTAGTGTAGACGCTGGACCAGGTGAACCTGATTCAGCCCTAACTATAAGACTATCAAGAGGAAAGTCTTCATTCTACTCTTAAATGTGGTGACTGTCTGCCTCCCGGACTGAAGGTGGCTCATGTCACTCGTGTCACAATTAAAACCTAAAGAACAGTATCACAAAACGATATCAGAGGAAAAAAGTGCCAAATACAGTGCAGATTCTAACATACCTGGGCATGTAAATATGATTAAAACACACACATGTAATGCAGTCACATGAATGTTCAATACGTTTTTACTGGACATTTCCCAACAAGCTGGCTGCTGCCTGCCAGACGTACACCGTGCCATCGTTCTCCTTTCCAGAACCCGTGACTGATATGCTTGTTTATGAAGGCTTCTACAAAGCTCGAGTTTTGCCCCCCAGCCAACGAGCGCTCAGCGCCTCCACCATCTGTTGTCGGCATTGACGGAAAGCACGCGGCCTTTGTGCTGTAAATACAGTCTGAAATGAATGAGGTAGTGTATTTGGTAAGGTAAGGATGTGAACTGTCACTGTAAAAAAAACATACAACGAAATGAAGTTGGCGACTCATCAGTCAGGGCAGCAGCAACAGGTAAAAACACGTACACAAACATTAAGACCGGACTTTTTTAATTTAAAGACATTACAAGACGACATTTAAAAATATTCGATTCAATTCATTATATTTTATGTAGCCCAATATCACAATTTACGAATTTGCCTCAGAGGGCTTTACAATCTGTACATATACGACATCCCTGACCTTTGACCTCACATCGGATCAGGAACAACTCCCAACAAAATATTTAAAAAACGGACAGAAGCAATATGTACCTACCTTCCTAGCTACCTAACTACCTATCCACCTACCTACCTTCTTACCTACCTACCTAGACATCTTCCTACCAACCTACCTACAAGAGAGCAACAGAGGAGGATCCCTCTCCACATTCCTACCTACCTAACCACCTATCTACCTTCCTACCTTCCTTCCTTCCTTCCTTCAGGAGAGCAACAGAGGAGGATCCCTCTCCAGGATGGACAGAACAATAGATGTCATGTGACCAGAATGAAGCATTACAGAGTTACATAAACACATTCAATGAATATGACAGAGTGTATGAAGAGTTGGTAGTCGGCATGGACCACGATCCAGACCTCCATGATCCATGTATGTCAAAACCATAATTGTGCCACCGCTTGGTAACACACAACTTGTCTTCAGAAAGTTTCTTACAATTGTGTTTTATGATTTGTTTTTCAATACAAACAAACACCTTTGGTCAGAAAACATTTGGCAGTCAGTAAGACAACCCGCTTGACTTCTTATCTAAGGACGCTCTTCTACATTAGCAGCGTTTCCTTTGCCCTGCATGGTGTTGCAGAGGTGTGTGTGTGTTGTGTATATTTTAAGAGGCCGGCGATGACCAACACTGTAAAGCTAAAACGTCACAAAGAATCAGCGTGAATTCAAATTGGGTCAACGCAAAGCTAACGGTGTGCGTGTTGAAGGGAAAAAGAGCAGTTGGGTGAGTAAATGTGTTAATATCAAACTTACTTCAATGTTAAATATATAGTTTACACATTTGACATGTACTCTAACGATGGAAATGATGAACGAGGTATTCAGTTGACCATATGACCCTTTAACCAAAAGTACTCCTTCATCACTGGGACAGTATTTTTTCCTCCAGCGTACATTGCTACATATTAACATATATATATGTATATATATATATACATATATATGTGTATATATATATATGTATGTGTATATATATATGTATATATACATATGTGTATATATGTATGTGTATATATATATACATATGTGTATATATATATGTATATATATGTATGTGTGTATATATATATTTATATATAGATACATATATATATATCCATCCTCAATCAGGATGGACATATATAATGAGAGTAGTGTAGGCATTATGAAAAAGTTACAAATACCAAAAATAACAGCAATAGTGAATGTATAATAATGATACTAAAGGCAGTAATGGCATCGGCAAAAGTAAAAGTAATGCAACTAATTATAATAATAATTTTAGCAGTAGCAGTTACAGTCCTGATCCCCATTTTTGTAGTGGATTCAGGACATAGAAAACTGCATAATTTACACTTAAAACAAAAAAAAGAGACCGGAAGTAAAAAACCAAATGGCTTTCTCCTTCTCTTTGTTCTTCGCGATAACAAAAATGGAGCAACGCACAAAAGGAGAGGCGCAACATAAATGAACATTTAAATATAAATCAGCATAAGCCTGAGTGACGGTTACAAAGCCATCGTGCCACTTCCTGAGGTATAATTATTTGAACCGTGACATCTTGTATTCTGCCCCTTGACAGTTTTGAGGCAGGAAATGAGACAATTTTCTAAAAAGGCAGCGCACACATTCAGGACGGTTGCCGTGAATGCAAAGAGACAAGCGAATCACCATCAAAGTGATTCGTCATGGGTGGGGGGATCAAAAACGTGTGCGCCTGAAATGCCGCCTTCACAGCAGGCGCCGCTCAGAAACCTTCTGCACACGCTGCGCCCGTTTGAATGCTCCGGGTAGAGCTTATTATGTAATGTGGCGACTGTCTCGGTGCTCCTCCTTCAAAGGCAACGACGGAATTCGTTACGTTTACTCATTAAAAAAAAGAAGCACACAATGATTCATTCATAATTTATCAAAGAATCCTGCATTGTGAAAATGTGTCGCTTTGTAAACAAGAAGCTGTTATTGTTGAAAATTATAAATATTTATATATATATTTATATTGTTATATGTATATATACAGGACTGTCTCAGAAAATTAGAATATTGTGATAAAGTTCTTTATTTTCTGTAATGCAATAAAAAAATTATTAAATATTAAAAGAATAAAAGGCTTGCAATATTTCAGTTGATTTGTAATGAATCCAGAATGCATGACATTTTTGTTTTTTTAATTGCATTACAGAAAATAAAGAACTTTATCACAATATTCTAATTTTCTGAGACAGTCCTGTATATATATTGATTTATATTCATGTATATATTTTGTATACATATATATTTTTATATATGACAAACACGGGACCATGACATATATATATATATATTTCTAAATTATATATAATGTATATATATATATAAATATATATATACACTGTATATCATGTAAAAACAATTTTTAGACATATGTCATGGTCCCTGCTTGGGCGTGCCCCCCCCCCCCCTCTCTCCCTCCTGCTGCCAACTAACCCACACACATGCAACCCATTCCCTTATCAAGCCCATATAATGTTTCAGGATGAATTTAGTGACTGAAACTAAACCAGATCCACCATGAGAACGGGGCAACGCGCGAGAACCGCACGTTTATTTGGTGGAGGCTGTCGCCTCAGTCCTGAGCTCTGCCCACCCTTTTCCCTCGGTGGCATGGAGAGCGATCAGAGCTTTTCATTGGGAGGAAGTTGTAAAAGAGCAATGTGAAAAACCCTCCCCGTTCCAGGGGGCATCAGTTGCACATATTCCGAAGTTAAACCAGACTAAGTTTAAGTTTTCTTTTCTGCGGCTCAGTGGTGCCCTGAGCTCCTCACCTGGGTTCAGCCTGCAATCAATTGCTCATACGCACCAAAGAAACGAGTCCGGCCGAGGCTAATATCATTGTTGACCTGCTTTTAGACACTCGATGAAAAGTCAAAGTATCACCAACTGATTTCATGATTCATCATTGTTGTCTCTTCCGAGTGAAGGATTGAGATTGGGATCTACTTTCTCTTCTCACGACGAGAAGTCTCTGAATATCTCATGTCTGCGTTTGTGAACATCTAATATTAAAATGAAAGAAATTTAAAAAACGAATATATCTGACCTCCATATTTGCTGCGCTGGGTGCATCAACATATGTTTTATATTATTGCTGTCTGTTGTTGACAGTCTTCCTTGCTACCAGCATATACCCTTTGCATTTATTTGTACATATGCGCTCGCACCTTAACAGTAAAAAATAGAAGCGTGTCGTCCTCTATTCCAACATTTGGATTTCCAACATGTCTTCTTTGTAGATACTCTGCAGTATTTTGCAGGATCGGGGCAATTCTTTTTTATTTTTTTCTTGTTGTACAAGATAAAGCAGAAAGACATACTGCTAAATAAATTCAAGAGCGATTTCATTGCCTGCGATATAATGTTGAATTCCCTTCATCCCAGTCAGCAGATCGAAGAGATGTCCTCGCTCAACTGAAGTACAACAATCCTTCTTGACGAAAGGAAACACTTACAACAAGTGCATGAAAGTCACGTATTTCCATTTTCTTCTTTTTCCATCAATGGGACTTAAAAAATATATATTCCAAGCTGTCCACCGTAACTGCATCGACATCTCTTTGGGTGTCCTGAAGTCAGCTGAAGTCCCGATGTGAGACGAATTACAATAACCTGTATCGGAAGTGTTCCCCAACATGCACTATTGAACTGCAACCACTGCACTGTTCCCTCGGTTTACCTTACCTTGGTAATCTGCAAAGGGGGAATAGTGGCCCGAAAGATGAAGGGGCCGAGCAGGCGGGACCACAGGGAGAACAAATATGCAGTTTTAAAGCCTCCTCGGGCCTCGTTACCACAAAAGTTCTCGAACAAAAAATACCAGAATATAAGCCGAAACTTTGAAAGTGCTACTTGCCTGCAGTCCAAACTAGGGTTCATCTGAGTCGAACTATGACCGCATATAGCCCTTTATAAACATCTTTGTATTCAGTTTATTGTAACAAATATGGCTTTTCCACTGATGCTTATTCAAGTTCAGTTCGTACCGAGTCCGACAATGACAAAAAGCTCTCTGAGCTGCCACTGCTCTTTCTATCGAGCCCAGCCGCTAGCCGTCAAGGCAGTTCAACAACAATGTGCCGGATTTTTCTACACCAAGAAAATTGCATCTTGACAGGTTAATATCTGGCATCTTGAAGACCTTTCAGCACATAACTGTTGTTGTGGCATCAAGATAGCGTTGACTACTGCTACTGTGCCATAGGTAGTTGTAGGAGTAGGAGCAGTAGTAGTGGTACTAGTAGTAATACAGTGTTGTGATAACTGCCAACTGACTTGCAATACACTCAGTGGCAGCCAGGATACTCGTCCAGGAGATTATTCCAAGATACTATTTCTGCCGAGGGTTAGGGTTAGCCCTAGGCAGTCATGGTTAGCCTTAACCCTAGGTTTAGCCCTAATTGTAACCCTGATCCTAGGGTTAGTCCTGACACTAGGCAGTCAGGGTTAGCCCTAACGTTAGCCATGACCCTAGGGTTAGTTCTGACCCTATGCAGTCAGGATTAGCCCTAACCCTAGGCAGTGGGTTAGGGTTAGGGTTAGCCCGAGGGTTACTGCCTGGAGTTTAGTGACACACATGGTAGCAGTTTGTATTGATGGACTACTTTTTGTATTGTGTAAGGGTGCACTCACAAATGTGGACTTGCACTTTTTATTTTATCCATCTCAATTGTCTTTCCGGAAATGCCAAATCCTTCTCCATAATGTTCTACTGTGCCGTTATGTTTGAATCTCATAAACCTCCAAATGCATAAAACTGTTATCCAACAAAAGTAAAAGTGAATTAGAAGACTTATTTTTAAGGTTGTCAAATAAACAAACCATCATATCGATATGAGAGACGCTCAACGCTGTCTTGATATCCAACCTTTTCGAAAAAAGTTTCATTTTGATATAACTCGGTAAGATTATATTGCAGTCTAACATTCAAAGAGAATATTGAAGCTGGAGGGCACATAAAAAGGACTTATGCAATAAACATGCCTCCTGCAGTCTGCAGAGCCAACACCCCAGTGTTTTAGATAATTATTTAGCATAACAAGGGGTGTCAGATATCTATTGAACTGGCTCACATGCCCGCTGCTGTCTAATTGCCTGGTGATAAGCGTGTAATGAGTTTCTAATGTACAGACTGCATGTCTTGGGAATTTGAAGTATCGTTCCAGAGGAATTTAAGCGTGACAAATGAAGTGATTGTTTTTGTGTTTCAGGGCATCATAAACCACTGAGAGTCTGCCTGCCAATTGAACCGCCACGTTGAGGCCCTTCAGCACAGCGGAGCGTCGCCGTATTCAGCTGATTACCAGTTGGTTATGAGAGGTGATTCAAATAAACAATAGATGCATAATTCTTTGGGGTTGTAAGGCAACCGTTTGTTCTCAAATAATAAAAATAATTTAATTTGGGATTTAATTTAAGGTCTTCAAGTAATTCATGTATATAGATCCGCAATAAAACAAGGATAATTAAATGCATTACATGTTTCAGTAATTAAACATATTATTATTGTACCTTATTAATTTACTTAAGGGTCCATGAGCTCAGTGGAAATGCTTAAAAGACTTTGTAGTAATAAATCTCTTTAACAATGCCGATTGATTTAATTAGATTAAAAAAAAACTACAGCTGGCATGCAATCAGATGACGACAGAGTCCTATCAGGATCCAATCAGCGGCTCGATGAAACTCAATTAGGATTGAAGCAAAAGAGAAAATCGGCTTACACCATCAAAGTCTTTGCACGATCTCTCCCTATAACCTGCTGAGCACATAATTGAAAAGGTTGAAACATATTAACTCCCCACTGCTGGACATCTGCCAAAAGTCTGAAACAGTTATCACATTAAAAAGGAAGGCTTGGATTTAAAAGGTTATGCAACACTTGTGTTTCTGATGTAGAAAATGAAAGATTGAGGAAGAATATCTAACAAGCGGTTACAACCCCCACACAGGTTCCACATGTAAATCGTACTCTTTGCTTCCTTGCTCAACAGCTTTCAGTCCAATCGTTCTAGTTTTACTGTAACTGTGCACTGTGGGAATCTGAAGGAAAGTCGTACAGCCCAGTATAATCTCTGGATTAATGCATTTCTGAAGCTGTTCTCGGAACTTTCTTGACTCCTTTTTCATGCCTTTTAGTAAACTTCCTCCGAAAAAACAATCTCATTCCTAAATGAGCCCTTTTAAATTGTAGTGTATGTATACATATGTATGTATGTGATATAACGTGATTGAATATCTGCCATTGTGTCTTTGCTGAACAGTCCATTTTTTCTCCTTGTGACCCCCGCAGGGCTAAAGAGATGCTGATGAATCCTTTAGTCACATTAACCTTACATTCATCTGGAGAATCCTCTATATATGTGTGCCATTCGTTTTCTTTCAAACTCCAAATCCAAAGGGCGGGATCGATGTAAATCTCATCATTTGAGTTCACCTCGCGGAGATCTCAATTGAATCAATGTCAGTGAGGGATTTCAATCGGACACATGGACCCCCCGCCCCCCCCCCCACACACACACTCTTCCTCTCTCAGCTGACAGCGGGGATCCCTTCGTGACGGTTGATTAAAAAGAGTCTTGAAAAGGAAAGGAAAAAGTCTAAAGTCACTGCCGCCGTCCCCTTTGACATCGACTCGTACTCCTATCCTGGATTTTGAGACAGCAGGGAGGGGGGGGGGGAACTGGAGGGAATATTGTGTTAATTCAGATAGCATCTGTCTTTGTTTTGATTCAACAGCTCATCCATCAGCGAGGCTGGAGGGCGTCACACACAATCCACTGCGAGGTGATTATCATTCTCAAAGTGCACCGCTCCTTGAATTTTCGCCAAGCGGTCGCCTGCGAGGTAAACCGACTCTCTCCCGAAAAGAAAGAAAGTACATCTGACATCTGGGGAGGTATTAAAGGAGTCTTGTTTCTTTTTCATCCTGAATAAAAGAAGAAGAAAAACAAGTGGCCAGAGAGTAGAGAGTATCTTTGAGAGTAGAGAGTATCTTTGAGGGTAGAGAGTATCTTTGAGAGTAGAGAGTATCTTTGAGAGTAGAGAGTATCTTTGAGGGTAGAGTATCTTTGAGAGTCGAGAGTATCTTTGAGGGTAGAGAGTAAAGAGTATCTTTGAGAGTAGAGAGTATCTTTGAGGGTAGAGAGTAAAGAGTATCTATAAGAGTAAAGAGTATCTTTGAGAGTAGAGAGTATCTTAGCGACGAGTTTCTTCCGATCTCCCTTTTTGGGGGAATGAAAAACAAGTCACCATCATTCCATCTGATGGAGAGATGGGGGACACATCTGTGGCCTTAAAGATACGGATGACCCATACCAATAATACACTGAGCCTCAAAACACACACTCAAGCTTCATAAGGATTCTGTAGGTTATAACACAGACCAGCTGTCTGCAACACAGTGCTTTCTTTGAGACAGTCTTCATTTGGGCCTCTGATGTTGTGTTCGCGATGGTCATATGTTGAAAATATCCAATGATAGGGTATTTTTTTTACGTGTTCTGACCGTTCGGCGGTTTTGCTGCATCAACGCAACAATTGTCCCCGAGGTAAAACCCAGAAACTGACCGACGCGCAGCACATATACTGCGTTTTATTTTCTGACTTGGGTTCTCTGGTGTTAAAAAGAGTTCACAGATATCTGAGAATATATTTCTATATTCTGATCATTATCACTCAAGACTAGACTGCATCAAGCCCTTCTGATCACAGCTGATTGGGCCATTTTTGAACGTGTCAGTGTCCACGAAAATGAAGCAGATCAAACGGTGGATCCTGTCTTTGCTCACTTGCTGTGTTTTGGCCACCTGCATGTTCTGCATATGAGAGTGTCAATTAGAGTGTGTGAATGGGAAATATTATTCATTACCTCCTGAAGAAGAGATGCTTTGGGACATTGGAGGATGCCGCTCTAGCAATCAGGAGGACACAGTATGGGACTCTGTATAGGTGCACGCTATGGATGATTAAATATGACTTTGAATAAAAGACTAATTTCCTTATTCTTCCAACTTTTACTGTATCATTTCATTTTAAAATGTTATTTTGTTTGAGTCTTTCTTATCAACTCTGCTTCCTCTCCGGAGTCTTTGTGACTTCACGTCTCATAGGGTCATAGGGACGTTTTAGGATACACTGAGCACCTCTCTCCTCTTCCTCTCTCTCCTTATGGATGAATTTACATCTCTCCATCACACATTACACTCGGCTTCCTCCTTCACGTCTCATAGGGTCCATTGGACCTGTCTGATGTCTCCTGCCTGGTGGGTCGGCCTCCTGTCATGGCCGTGCTGATGCGCTCCTCTCTACCTCCTTCTGTTTCAAGGATTGTGGAGGTCTGGATCTGCCAACTAATTATTCATACACTCTGTCATACTCATTGGATGGCGTTTATGTAACTCTGTAATGCTTTATTCTCGTCACATGACATCTATTGCTTCTGTCCATCCCGGGAGAGGTGTCCTCCTCTGTCGCTCTCCTAAAGGTGTCTTCACTTTTTCCCCCCCGTGACATTTAAAAAATATATTTTTGGGGGAGTTTTTTCTTATCCGAAGTCAGGTCAAAGGTCAGGGAAGTCATATGTGTTCAGATTGTAAAGCCCTCTGAGACAAATGTGTGATATTGGGCTATACATGATCAACAGAATTGAAATAGCATGCCAGGGTGTGTCCGGCATGCCTCCGCCTGCTTTAAGATACATGTGTTGAAACTCGTGCGGGGCCAGAGAGTGAGCCATCCATCCAGTGATTTTTAACTTTTCGAAAACTTTTTCAAACACTTATCTCTCTTAGGTCTGACATATCATTTGTCTGATGTTCTGTTCCCCCTCAGGCGCCACACTGCATCTGCCAAAATCTATTACCGTAAACTGGTTCAATACACCAGAACTTCACTCGCTTTTTTTAGTCCTTCATATTAACCTAAAAAACCTGTTATATGAGAAACACAGTTTACATGTTTATTACTTTTTCTAATTGGATTCACACAATCTGAAGATCTTGTTTTGCTTTCAGGTAGGACATAAGCTTAACTATGACATAATGTAATAGAGAAGGTTATGTTTCCCATAAAGATGGGCATAAGCTATGGCAGCCGTCCAATTCAGACGCAGTCGCCTTGAGAGTTCACATTTCAAGACTGAATACACTTTTACAAAGGCATTGATGGATTTAATCTTTGTCCAAATGGAAAAGGACATTGTATCCTTTATGGCCCTTAGTGTACCATAATTCATTGAAGGATAAGCATTTTTTTTGTAACAGTTAAAAATATGAAGTGAGCAGCTTTTTTTCAACATCCTTCAGATGGACAGCAGTGTGATCCACTTAAAAATAATCACGTCTGTCAAATTAATCTTCACACTATTTCAATTGAGACGTAGCATTCAGCATTCATTACATTACATTACATTTCATTTGGCTGACGCTTTTATCCAAAGCGACTTACAATACTGTTACATTCATTCACCGTAGACACAGCTACAGGGAGCAACTCAGGGTTAAGTGTCTTGCTCAAGGACACATTGACTAGGGTGGGGATTGAACCTCCAACCCCCTGATTGAAAGACAGACCTGCTACCCACTCACCCATAGTCGCCCCTTTACATGTCATTTAGCTGACACTTTCACCCAAAGCGACTTACAATCATGTTACATTCATAGACCATAGACACAGCTACAAGGAGAAATTCAGGGTTAAGTTTCTTGCTCAAGGATAAATCCACTAGGGCGGGGATTGAACCACCAACCCCTTTCTTTGAAGACTGACCTGCTAACCACTGACCCACAGTCGCCCCAATTTAAGTGTACTACAGATAACTTCTCTTTATGGATGCTCAGGAAAACACTGTTTGGGATTTGTTGTAAAATCATGAAAAAAAGTGTAGAAAGAAAGAAAAGCTCCTCTGTTTACGGGAAGGAAACATCCAACGCCGACAAACGGTTTTCAGCACTACCATGGAGTTGTAAAACAAGACCTACTCTGTCTACGTGTCATCCCTGAGTACGTCCCAGGATCCCTGTGCCTGACAGATGGCTGGCATTTGAGCCGGGTGAGCCAAATACTTAATGTATGCATGTGTTTCTAAAGAAAAAAGGAGAAAGAAAGAACCCCGGCGAAGAGAAGACAATTCATAATGTATCGTGCAGTGGCCATATCGTGGGCCATCGCCTCTGGGACAGCCAATCAGGACAGGAGTCGATGAATCAGGACAGGACGGCAGAGGACAAGCAGGTGTGATCTGAAAACACTGGGCTGGTTTGGTGTAATCAGTGGGACAAGCTATTCCGCTATTCCGCTATTCCATCCATTGAGACAGCTCACACAGACACAGAAGAGCTTCTCGGCGACTCATCCCAGCTCTGGGCGCCTTTTCCTGAATTTGTGAAAGTGAAGGATGGGCCCCGTGTGAACACCATATGGCTTCAGCCAGCCTGAAGTCGCTCACTTAAGATATATGATACTTATCCTTTGGCATCGAGTAGCAATTTAATATTTCTTGGAGCAAAAGGATTAGCAGTTATATCTCCGCCACTGGGAAACATCGTCAGATCCCTATTGGAATGTATCGGCTGAGTCATCCTGATCTCGGCTGGACCAGGGGCGTTTGTAGGATTGAAAGAAAAGGGGGGCTAAGCCCCAAAGGTAGTGGTAGGATGTATGGGCGTAGCCCGGATATCCATTGTTAGAGACAGTTCATAGATTAGTTCAATCAGAAAATGATTGTAGTGATTTTGCTCTGTAGTTTTCTTGCATTCAGTATCTGATAATGCAAGAAACAGAATTTCAGGGTCATAGTGATATTTTATGGTCATTTGACACAATCACTCAGATAAAGATGAACTAGTTCAGCATCAAATATACCATTGAATGGAAACAAATATTATAATAATATACATTAATGCAAAGAATAGAGAGATGTCGATGGTTATTTCTTGTATTACTTAAAGCTAAACTCCTATCTGTACTCCTGGCTGAAGCCCCTCGAAAAAATAGGCCTAACGACACCTGGACACCTGGAAAATGTATTCTCAGATGATCCGGCAATTGAATGAAGCTTTGTGGGGGGGGGATCGTATCAGGGGGTCATGAACCAAAACGTTTCGCCACAGACCCTGGAAGCTGTTCGACAAGAGCGAGGGAGATTAGAAACTTTGCCGGAAGCAAAGTGAGGCCCTCAACTTCCTCCTGGTGACCTGAGCCTGTCGCTAACTGCCGTCGCCGCTTTCTTTGATGTCGAAAATGTCAAATATCCTTTTTGGCATGTGTTGCCACTGTGATTACCCACCATTATCATCATCATCATCATCGATGCACACAATTTGATGGCCAGCCAACTGTGAGATTTTAAGTCGCAGCCACTGAGACTTTTGATGTGCTTTTGAAGCGTGGAAATTATTACCGACACATCGGGAGTCAAACAAGAGCTGCCCGGGAATAATTATATCGTAGTTTAGCTTGAAGTGTTTTTCCATGTGTCAACACAGGATGCATTTCCTTTACAATTCCTGCAATGCATACCATAGGATAACGGTTCTCAAATGGGGGTTTGTGTACCCCTGGGGGTACGTGAAGGCCCTCTAAGGGGGCACGTTATATTTGTTATATATATTATATATATATATATATAAAATATATTTAAAATGAGCATCCATTAAAAAAGCCTGTGCAAATATTTATAAATTATTCAATTAAATATAATTGTAAATTCATAAACTGAATTGTATATATTATAAATATTATTTGCAAAATGCTGCCTATTACATCTTTTTTTTCGACCCAAAATGCTTTGCACTGGTTCGGGGGTACTTCACTGTAAATAGGTTGAGAAATCAGACTTACGCAATATAACAGGCAATTCGATTTTAGTTTTTGCTATTTACATGGGTTTAAAAATATATATATTTATATAGTTATAACTGATAGGGAAGTAAAGGGAGACATCGTCCCTGACGAGCTTGTAGTGGCTCTCCTGCAGTCACACTGTGACACTGCTCTATGTTCTCCTTCTTTTCCCCATTCTTATACAATCTCATGAAAAATATATTTAAGCACTTCTGCAATGCCGGGTGCTCTGTTGCCCTGGCAACAGAATTCACCCACCAGTATTAAGTGCCTGAGGCCTGGCGACGGTACAATATTGCTTCACTTCTTTTCTCTCCCGCTGTTCTTTCATTTAGTGATATTGTGCTCCGTGCCTCTACCACAAAGCACATCCAGTGCAGTTTTATTTCATTAATATTTGTTTATCGGGATGGAGCATTATAACGAGGCCAATGCAATATCAGGAGACTTTGCAATATACAGATGGTGTGCACATACATCCGAGCACCCCTGGGGTGAAATAAAGGTCAAAGAGGTTACAGTTGCAGCTGTGAGGTCACAGGTTTTCCGATTGTCGGGCCAGCTGTAACAATGCAGGTGGGTGAAGTGAATACAACTTGTGCACTTAATCTCCCCCCCCCCCCCCAACAGAGCTGAAGTGTTCAGGATACACTTACCCCACTGGCGGCCAAAATTCATATGATGCATGTTAAACCAGCGAGCTCGGTTGTGTGAATATGTGGAGCATTCATTGTAAGCAGGGAGTTGGTAAAAAAAAACAAGAACCTATGGAGAGAAGCACATCTTGTATTCTCCTCTTCTAAGCATTGACCCAGCATGCTCTTACGCCTTAATTAGGTACACTGTGGCAAGCCTCAGAGACGGGGAGAGGGGAAAACAAGTAGAACCACCCCCAACAAGCTGAAGATGTTTTGAAGCTTTTAGAGGCGAGATGGGCCACGGGCGTGCCCCCGGAAAGCCCTCGAGTCAAACGGAGGACATATTTCGGAAAAATAAACGACAATGTGTTGCCGTTGTCCCGAGGCATCAGATGCAGTCGCTGTGCTTTGCCACACGGGCATTTGCACGCTATCTAATCATCATTAATGAAATGCTCATTTTCTTAAAAAACAACAATGGCAATTTCAATTGTGAAAAAATTTGTACTTTTTTTTTTATTCTACTGGACTTGGTAGTTTAGTTTCTTAACCGGATCCCCGTTGGCTGACGCCTTAGCGGCAGCTAATCTTCCCGTGGTAGAATCTGAGACATGTCCAAACGTACTGTTGCAAATAAATGAGTAAGTAAAATTCATTAATGCTTGGCAAAAAAGAATCTTGGAAACAGTTGGAGGCTAAGCCGTCGCACAATATCGGAGGACACACACTGCGAGGTTGACGGCTACCTAGCTAAACTTTGACTGCTAATGCCGCTCACAGTTACCCATGTTTCACAAGTATTATTAACTTGTAATCGCCACTTGTTTAACAGAAGTTGCACAGTAAAATCTATATTGCCAAAAGCAATGTTTTCTTTGCATAAGACACGGTGAAAATTGATGGTTCTATCCAGAAAAAGACATTCAGAATATTAATATAGCAGTAAATAACTATTGCACTTTGTCAGGATATGGTGGAGATATGACGGTTTTCCCCCTCAGGTAACATTGTTGGCTCTTGTTTGAGCAATTTCCACCGTTTGCTGCAAGTCGCTAGCGCAGTTAGCATCGCGTTGAGAGCCGTGTGGAGTCAATCCCTCAATCGTAGATTTGCTCGGAGTCCTGAACAGAGAACAAAGCACCTTCATAAGTAGACTCAGAGATTCAGTTTCAGGCGGCAACCTCCGGTTCCGCTGAATGAAGCCTATGTGGAAGTGTCTTAAAACTTGCATTCTCTCTACTGATCAGCAGGGGGCGACTCCTTCAGTTGTAAAAAGTCCTATTGGATGGAAGTCTGTGAGAAAAATGGCTTCTCACTTGAGTTATTACCTCAGTAAACATTGTAAACACGAGTTCATGGTCTCAAATACGAGTTTCAAGTCTTCTATCGATACACCATGATGTTCATTTCGTAGATTATGGTCTCGTTCCGATTAAATTTGACCAAAAATTGTGTGCTTTATGGCGGGTTGACTAAGATTGACAGGTTGCTAGCGAAAGCAACAAGGTCTGGTCCAAATGAAAGCCCTTTGCCCTGTGTGTCATTAGGAGGCAAACGTCTTTACACATCCCGTCAAGACTCTTGTCTCTTTTGAAATGACCGATCATGACAACAGTGCCAGCATATCACTCTGGAGGAAGAATAGTTTTTTGGGAGGGATGCTTTTGCTCTATTACCTATTCATGACATGGAACCGTTAATCCTCTCCCGCACAGGGTGGCGACTCCTGGGTCCAAGGGATTTATTATCATGTGCTTTTTTCTTCTTGTTTGGACCGGTTCAGACTCAAGGAGATAAAAGAGATTTGGTTTGTTGTCCATCAAGTGGTAGACGAAGTAGAATGCATGGTAATTTATTTCCACTGACAGTGAAATATTCAATACACTTGACCCATAGCGAAGTACAAAAAAAAAAAAAGACAGCGAACCATATGATGCAAATAGCAGAAGGATTTGGACTCCTAATAGGACCCGGACACTGCTTTGTGTAACTACACTCAGTATTACTGGAACTGGCATAATTTCATTTTGATTGGCTTTAGGCAGACAATCAGTGGGTCTATAAAACATTCAGCTGAGCGGTCAGTCGGTTATCTGCCGACAGGAAGTGTTGAATGAATTCATCAATGAGCTCTGGCTCCCGGTCAGACGATGCTATTGGATTTGGTGTTTGATTTTATGTTCTGCAGCAAATGTCTGTTTGTTTAATGGATCAATTCAAAAGCAATAACAATTTGACATCACAGTCTACTAGGATTTAGAAAGGCCTTTCTGGAAAACACAACTTCAGGAATATGTTTATAAGCACATACTTTTCATTTCAAAGAGATAATACTAGATATTTCTGTGTTTTTTTTCTTTCATTTTAAAGGTGCCAGTGGCACAATATTTAAGGATAATTATACAACATTCTAAATATCGGAGAAAAAAAACATTCATGTGTTATGTGTGCGTGAATAGAATCCTTAGAATTTCCTAAAGGTCATACCCCATTTTAATACTTTTTTATAATGGAAAGTGGACCATCTGCAAATTCAAAGCTTACTCCATGTTTACATAGATTCTGTAGAAATGATCATTTACACAGGGATAAATCCATCATTCAGTATTCATAATGCAGGTAATGGAATGGCCAATGATTGAAAGGTACCATTCCTCTGACGAGGTGACAATTCCTCATGTGTTGTATGTTTGAGAAGTAATACCCTCAGACAGCCTCTGTCTATATGCAAAGTGTTGTCTCAGAACACCTGGCTGCATCTCCAAATATGAAGATATTAAGAGAGTTTCATCTAACACGTTTGGGAAGTATAGGGGTTGGGGGGCTGTTTACCTTAATAGAGCTTCCTTAAAGAGAGAAACGCTGAGACGCTCCGAGGTCAGCGGGTCAGAGTTTAGTGTGTGTGTGTGTGGGGGGGCTTGAATTTGTAGTCACATGCTTTAATGCTGTTAGTTCACTCAGTGACCTCGGGTTTCATGGCTTAGGGGTTACGTAAGGCCACACTAAGTCTGGCTCTGGCTGGGGAGAAGGGATATGAATCAAGATTTAAAGAATGAAAATCTATCCAGGTACTTAAACAGGAGTTATAAGAGGATGGCAGTGGGGGGTCCACAGGTCTAACGGCAGCTACTTACCAATGTGATCCATGGTTTGAATCTCAGACACATTTATAAGGTCATAAAACACCTGGTTATCTTTCAAGATGTTAGAAGTGCCAAGTCATCGCTACGTGTCTAATGTCAGATTTTTGCAAACTTATTATTTAGCTTTTCTTTCCAGGGTCAGTCTGGATCTAGCTTTTTAGTGCTACTACTGGGGATTTATTGCAGTTAGTTTCAGTATCTGTTAAAAGTGACTTGGCTCAGTTAACGTATTTGTTAAACTTCCTCAGCATTCGTGCTACCTCCTTAGTGGAGGTAGTTTGGTTTGCCAATCTTGGAAGTAAGTAGCATTGTTTGGATTAGCATCAGTGATCTGCCCCACATGTTCATGCGTTGCATCAGGGACGTTTGTAGGGTTCAAAGAAAAGGGGGGGCCACGCCCCAAGGGGAGCCGTGTGTTTCGTTATGTGTGGTTAAAAAAAAAAAAAGTGGGGCCCCGGATATTTATTGTTAAAGACAGAATTTCAGGGTCATAGTGATATGTTATGCTCATTTGGACACTATCACTGAGATAAAGATGAATTAGTTCAGTGTAAAATATATCAATCATATCAATGGCAAAAAAATATTATAATAATATATATCAATGTAAAGAGTAGAGAGATTTCGATAGTTATTTATAGCACTTAATGTAAGTCGCTTTGTATAAAAGCGTCTGCTAAATGACATTTAATGTAATGAATCAAGTGAGAGTGTTGGTCCTTTTCTCAGAGACTTCCACGCCATCGGACTTCAGAGGAGTCGCCTTGTGGAGAGAATGCAAGTGGAGGGCACTTCCGCATTGGCTTCACATTTAATAACCGGAGGTTGCCACCCGGCGTTGACAAATGTGTGAGTAATTTGCTTTATTAGAGATGCAGAGATGCATAGTAAGGATGAAGTACCGTGTGTTCATGATGTGACCAAATTATCGTGCCGAACCCCTCCAAGCGAGAAAAGTCGCAAACCTTTTTGTGTTCATCTTTTGTAATCAACCTTATCATGCATTATATCGTCACGAAAAAACAATATATCTCTCTATACAATTGTTTTCCACTCCCCACCTCTCACAATATAATGTTTTTGTCTCCTTTTTTTTATTTTTTAAAGGCATTAAAGAAACAACTGTGCTGTTTAATCTAAATAAATTAGCCCCAGTTGGAAGCAGTAATAAAGGAACACAATAACCAATACGCTGCCGTCTCAGAACTAAATGAAAGCAGTAAATATCCCGTCTGCTCCAAACTCCATTCATTTGGTGTGAGGAGAAGCAGAGAGTTCTCTCTACTCTCAAACCCCTAATTTAAAGCTACTACCGTACGGTTCAGATTCAAAATGACATCAGAGCACTGCTGATTTCTTATCCCTGGACATTTTTAATATTTTACGCAGCGCTTTGTTTTGTCAGATGACAGGAAGCTTAATGGCTTCGTCTTTTTTCTTGCCATGCGGCATTAAATACACGTCAGCCACGAACGGGAGACGACGCCTTGTTATCTTTCGAAAAAACTTCAAGTCGTCTGCTATTTTCTGTAATTACGAGTGTGCAATTATGCACAACAGCACTCTGCCTTTCCACATCTCGTGTGCTACGAAATGACAGACTTATTGGGCTTCTTGCCCATAAACTGCCTCACTGAGCTATTAAAGCAATTAGTCCTGGATTGAATATCTGCACCGCTTTATCTGCAGTTATTTTGCTGCACCGACCTTTCTAGAGAACTCAAATGACTCTTACTCGAGCCCCTTTCCCCCATGTTATAAATTATCGTCATCACAATGTATTCGCATAGAAAACGTCAAATTAATATACTCTACTCAAAGCAACCAGACCCAAGTCAGGCGAGTCATTTCATCTCCCTTGTGAAACTCGCTTTGTTCAAACTCCACAGCTGCAACGATAAATCAAACACAACAAAACTGAATATGCAACAAATATAAAGAAAGAAGTGACCACTGAAACATGTTCACGCTTTACTCGTGACGGCCAGACCTGACGTTTAACATCACTCAGAAGAAAACACACAATAGAAAACTTGATGACAGTAGCCATAAGTAATACCACGAGTAATGCCATGAGTAATACTATAAGTAATACCATGAGTAATACTATAAGTAATACCATAAGTAATACCACGAGTATTAACATTAGTAATAACATGAGTAATACCATGAGAAATACCATTTGTAATACCACGAGTAATACTATAAGTAATACCATTAGTAATAACATGAGTAATACCATAAGTAATACCATAAGTAATACCACGAGTATTAACATTAGTAATAATATGAGCAATACCATAAGTAATACCATGAGTAATACCATAAGTATTACCACAAGTAATACCATGAATAATACCATGAGTAATACCGCAAGTAATACCACGAGTAATACCATGAGTAATACCATGAATAATACCATGAATAATACCACAAGTAATACCATGAATAATACCATGAATAATACCACAAGTAATACCATGAATAATACCATGAATAATACCACAAGTAATACCATGAGTAATACCATGAATAATACCATGAGTAATACCACAAGTAATACCATGAGTAATACCATAAGTAATACCATGAGTAATACCATGAATAATACCATGAGTAATATGCAGCACATATAAAGAAAGCAGTAACCTCTGAAACATGTTCACTCTTTCCTCGTGGCGCCCTGACGCTGAACATCACTCATCAGAAGAAAAAAACCAATAGAAAACTTGCCGACTGCCAAAAGGGTTACTGAGATCTGCGTAACGTATTCTTAATAATCATATTCTGCCTTCTCAGGCATTGCAGCAACTCATTGTGACTCCCTCCATCGCGGTCCTCCAGCGTCACAGAACACCGGCTGCGCTCCCGAGGCCGGGGCTCGAATACGAACAAATCCATTACGATGGAGCCATAAAGGTTACGCATTTCGATTGTCTGGAAGGAGATGAAGCTCCCAGACACGTTCGTCGATTTGCCGCTCGTGGGCAGATCAGTTTACCTCTTATATCCAAATGTAGTTTACTTTACTGCTTGCCTTTTATGATTGCTGCAGTTTGGGTTCAACGAGGATGCACTGCAATTTACATGTCAGTGCCCGTATGAGACCAAAGTAGTTTGTGTTACCCGGTACCGCAACACAACCTCTTTCAGGCCCTTCTTCACCCCTCATGCCACCCGCTTGTTCACGCCCCGGGCTTTGCTGCTTGTCATTGAAAATAAACCTGAATAAAGCTCTGCCACTTCAACCTGGGAGGACTTTGGGAAATGTGTTTGGGCTACTGCACCGCTTTGCATTTAATGTCATTTAGCAGCCGCTTTTATCCAAGGCGACATACAATAAGTGCATTTCAACCTAGAGTAAAAACTAAGAACAAGAATACAGAAAGTAACATTTCCTCAACATAGTCGAACTACAAAAGTACCACGATAAGAGCTATACTCCCGCCTCAGTGTTGTTTCTCATGTTTGATCGTGTTTACTTTACATTTGGCTGACTTGTGAATGCAGGCGGGAGAGTTACAGCTGCATTATTACATAACATTACATCACATGTCACTCAGCAGACACTTTGATCAAAAGCGTCTTACAATAAGTTCATCAACCATGAAGACAAACGCAGAACAACTAGAATCAAGAAAGTTGCATTTCTTCAAGAAAGCCAAACTACAAAAATACCATAAGTAATACGACAAGTAATACTATAAGTAATACTATAAGTAGTATCATGAGTAATGCCATGAGTAATACTATAAGTAATATTATAAGTAGTATCATGAGTAATGCCATGAGTAATACTATAAGTAATATTATAAGTAGTATCATGAGTAAAACCACATGTAATACCACAAGTAATACCACATGTAATACCATAAGTCATACCATGATTAATACCATAAGTAATAACATGAGTAATACCATGACTAACACTAAGTAATTCTATAAGTAATACCGTGAGTAATACCACAAGTAATACCACACGTAATACTATAAGTAATACCATGACTAACACTAAGTAATTCCATGAGTAATACCATAAGTAATTCTATAAGTAATACCGTGAGTAATACCACAAGTAATATCACACGTAATACTATAAGTAATACCATGACTAACACTAAGTAATTCCATGAGTAATACCATAAGTAATTCTATAAGTAATACCGTGAGTAATACCACAAGTAATACCACACGTAATACTATAAGTAATACCATGACTAACACTATAAGTAATTCCATGAGTAATACCATAAGTAATACTACAAATAGTATCATGAGTAATACCACAAGTAATACTATAAGTAATACCATGAGTAATACTATGATTAATACCATAAGTAATACCATGAGTAATACTATGATTAATACCATGAGTAATACCATGAGTAGAAGTAATATATGTCATGTGCATTACAGAGTTACATAAACACATTCAATAAATATGACAAAGACCAAATTGTTCACCGTCTCTTCAGCTTTATTTTTGTTGTTGTGCACAGTGATTAAAATAATCTGCCCTAATTACTTAAAGCTATTTTTACTGGGACATAAATGACAACACAACCCTCCTCAGCCTCCTTGAACATTTTGTATTTTGTATTTGTTGGCAAACTAACAAAATGTGTTTTGTTACGTGCGTGCTGAACAGGAAGTGCTTTCATGCAGATGGCTCAAAAGATACAAAACCACTGGCGTGATGCTTTCAAATACCGGAAGAAAAAAGGATTATTCACGTACAGCACACAACATGGTACAGTAGAGCCATAAATACTGAACCAATTTAAAGATGCAACTATTGCTCACAGCACAATAGCTGCCATGTGGAGTTTCTCTCCGTCTCCCTCTCGACTGTAAAAGAAACCCCACACAGCCATTCTTTCTTGAGCATGAACTATTCATGCACCCTGCCATATTCATTCAATGTGGTTATGTAACTCTGTAATGCTTCATTCTGGTCACATGACATCTATTATTTTGTCCATCCTGGAGAGGGATTCTCCTTTGTTGCTCTCCTGGAGGTAGGTAGGTAGGAAGGTGGGTATCTATTGTTCTGTCCATCCTGGTGAGGGATTCTCCTCTGTTGCTCTCCTGTAGGTAGGTAGGTATCTATTGTTCTGTCCATCCTGGATAGGGATCCTCCTCCGTTGCTCTCCTGTAGGTAGGTATACGTAAGTAGGTAGGTAGGAAGGTAGTTATCTATTATTTTGTCCATCCTGGAGAGGGATTCTCCTCTGTTGCTCTCCTGGAGGTTCCTTCACTATTTTGGGAGTTTTTCCTGATCCGATGTGAGGTCAAAGGTCAGGGATGTTGTATGTGTGCAGATTGTAAAGCCCGCCGAGGCAAATTTGTAATTTGTGATACTGGGCTATATAAATAAACAGAATTATTCAAATTGAACTATTTGCTCTTGAAGTTGAAATCATCTCCCGACTCGAGGCGGTTGTCTGACAGTTCTGCATTCAGCCATCGACACAGACTCCGCTCCCCCCCTCCAAGTATCGAGAGAGCGGTACACAGGGTTCCTACGGTCATGGAAAACCTGAAAAAGTCTTGGTATTTGAAAATGTTTATTTCCAGGCCTGGAAAAGTCCTTGGAAAAAAAATGAAATCCCAAAAGTTTTGGAAAAGTCTTGGACATTTTTTATATTCATATGTTAATTTACGCCGTTTGGTTAATCTAACTGTTGTCTCTTATGTGAAATGTTTGGAAATTTGGTTTAAAGTCCTGGAAAGGTTCTGGACGTCCATTGGTCAACATGTGTCGAACCCTGGATACAGCTCAAAGTGTCCGTCTAGCTGTTTTCATCTTATGTTAAAAAAAAACATCATCCTTGTGTGGTGTTTCTATAAGGTTATAAATTTGTGTATTTTCTTTTTGTAAAATAAGAATTTCAGTCTAACAAACTGTAAATGCTGGCTATTTCACCATAAATATCCTATAAAAAAAGTGTTGTTAATAAAAATAAATCGTAAAAAAACGGTCCAAAAGATCATGACGTCTAACTATAAAGTGTGATGTATATTTAAGTAGCCTGGTAGTTGTATCAACATCTGCATGTAATCAATACCTGTCAAATCAAATGAGTTCATTACGATTAAAACACTTTTTAGCAATATTTAATACCACGTAACATAGAACTGGACATGTGTGTGACTGCAGATATGTATTCACCCTTTGTTTTCTACATGTATCGCTATCTTTCTTTTTCTTCCTCCAGTCTTTTCATTCGCAACCTGCCTCTAACTTTCTCATCTGTCGAGAGACGTAATGTTTAGCACCGAGAATGCATAGATTCGATTGGCTTAGGGGGATCACGTGGGATGGCTTAACTCGCATGCAATTGGTCTGTGCGTTTCCTCATCCACTAAACCACTACCGTAAAGACAGCATAAATAAAAAAAGCGCCCCGTCATGTGTTAAATTATAACCCTCTGTTTTGGCTGGCGGTCCGGGTCCGGATGGGACGGCTTCTGGGTCCGGACCCGGACCGCGCTCCACCATTTAGTGACCTACGGTCTAGTGGCTTGAACAATACGACTCGACGAATCTCAGACGTGCGACGCTGCTCTGCCGGAGTCACTTCCTGGCCAGCCCTCACACCGGGACAACCCCGTAAAGCAGCGATGCCCGACACAGGGTTATTTAGTTTGGAAGGGTACAAAGTGAGAAATGTTTGGACACGGCTGGTCTGTGTACTCTGTGTCCTCAGGGCAGATGTTAAAACAGGGATTTGGAGGGCTCTTTTTTCTCTCCTCCCCTAGCCGCATGTCACCAGTTGATACACAGCGTGCCTCGTAGGCCATTACGCTCCCCTTCACGCTCCTGCACACAGAGACAAACATTGGCTTGCATATGCACAGCCACACACAGAAAAATTAAAGGGAAAATAATCGCAAGAGTTGCAAGATGCCCTTCATGAAGCTTCACGAGGTGTCTTTGTTGAGATCAAGATGGAGGCTAAGATCAATGCTGGTGCACACAAGGGTGCTGGAAGTATGGGGGTTGAAAGTGGGGAAGAGGACACAAACACACACACTTTACACCCCTGGACCACCAGACAGGAGGCATCAGACCCAGCCAGGTCCAATGGACCCTATGAGACGTGAAGTTACAAAGACTCCGGGGAGGAAGCAGAGTTAGTCATGTGTGATGGAGAGATGTAACTTCATCCATAAGTAGAGAGAGAAAGAAGAGGAGATAGGTGCTCAGTGTATCCTAGAGGTGATAGGAGCTCAGTGTATCCTAAAGGAGATAGGTGCTCAGTGTATCCTAGAGGAGATAGGTGCTCAGTGTATCCTAGAGGAGATAGGTGCTCAGTGTATCCTAGAGGAGAGAGGTGCTCAGTGTATCCTAGAGGAGATAGGTGCTCAGTGTATCCTAGAGGAGATAGGTGCTCAGTGTATCCTAGAGGAGAGAGGTGCTCAGTGTATCCTAGAGGAGATAGGTGCTCAGTGTATCCTAGAGGAGAGAGGTGCTCAGTGTATCCTAGAGGAGATAGGTGCTCAGTGTATCCTAGAGGAGAGAGGTGCTCAGTGTATCCTAGAGGAGATAGGTGCTCAGTGTATCCTAGAGGAGAGAGGTGCTCAGTGTATCCTAGAGGAGATAGGTGCTCAGTGTATCCTAGAGGAGATAGGTGCTCAGTGTATCCTAGAGGAGAGAGGTGCTCAGTGTATCCTAGAGGAGATAGGTGCACAGTGTATCCTAGAGGAGAGAGGTGCTCAGTGTATCCTAGAGGAGATAGGTGCTCAGTGTATCCTAGAGGAGAGAGGTGCTCAGTGTATCCTAGAGGAGATAGGTGCTCAGTGTATCCTAGAGGAGAGAGGTGCTCAGTGTATCCTCGAGGAGATAGGTGCTCAGTGTATCCTCGAGGAGATAGGTGCTCAGTGTATCCTAGAGGAGAGAGGTGCTCAGTGTATCCTCGAGGAGATAGGTGCTCAGTGTATCCTCGAGGAGATAGGTGCTCAGTGTATCCTAGAGGAGATAGGTGCTCAGTGTATCCTCAAGGAGATAGGTGCTCAGTGTATCCTAGAGGAGATAGGTGCTCAGTGTATCCTAGAGGAGAGAGGTGCTCAGTGTATCCTAGAGGAGATAGGTGCTCAGTGTATCCTAGAGGAGAGAGGTGCTCAGTGTATCCTCGAGGAGATAGGTGCTCAGTGTATCCTCGAGGAGATAGGTGCTCAGTGTATCCTAGAGGAGAGAGGTGCTCAGTGTATCCTAGAGGAGATAGGTGCTCAGTGTATCCTAGAGGAGAGAGGTGCTCAGTGTATCCTAGAGGAGATAGGTGCACAGTGTATCCTAGAGGAGAGAGGTGCTCAGTGTATCCTAGAGGAGATAGGTGCTCAGTGTATCCTAGAGGAGAGAGGTGCTCAGTGTATCCTAGAGGAGATAGGTGCTCAGTGTATCCTAGAGGAGAGAGGTGCTCAGTGTATCCTCGAGGAGATAGGTGCTCAGTGTATCCTCGAGGAGATAGGTGCTCAGTGTATCCTAGAGGAGAGAGGTGCTCAGTGTATCCTCGAGGAGATAGGTGCTCAGTGTATCCTCGAGGAGATAGGTGCTCAGTGTATCCTAGAGGAGATAGGTGCTCAGTGTATCCTCAAGGAGATAGGTGCTCAGTGTATCCTAGAGGAGATAGGTGCTCAGTGTATCCTAGAGGAGAGGTGCTCAGTGTATCCTAGAGGAGATAGGTGCTCAGTGTATCCTAGAGGAGAGAGGTGCTCAGTGTATCCTCGAGGAGATAGGTGCTCAGTGTATCCTCGAGGAGATAGGTGCTCAGTGTATCCTAGAGGAGAGAGGTGCTCAGTGTATCCTAGAGGAGAGAGGTGCTCAGTGTATCCTCGAGGAGATAGGTGCTCAGTGTATCCTAGAGGAGAGAGGTGCTCAGTGTATCCTAGAGGAGATAGGTGTTCAGTGTATCCTAGAGGTGATAGGAGCTCAGTGTATCCTAAAGGAGATAGGTGCTCAGTGTATCCTAGAGGAGAGAGGTGCTCAGTGTATCCTAGAGGAGATAGGTGCTCAGTGTATCCTAGAGGAGAGAGGTGCTCAGTGTATCCTAGAGGAGATAGGTGCTCAGTGTATCCTAGAGGAGAGAGGTGCTCAGTGTATCCTAGAGGAGATAGGTGCTCAGTGTATCCTAGAGGAGAGAGGTGCTCAGTGTATCCTAGAGGAGATAGGTGCTCAGTGTATCCTAGAGGAGATAGGTGCTCAGTGTATCCTAGAGGAGATAGGTGCTCAGTGTATTCTAGAGGAGATAGGTGCTCAGTGTATCCTCGAGGAGAGAGGTGCTCAGTGTATCCTCGAGGAGATAGGTGCTCAGTGTATCCTAGAGGAGATAGGTCCTCAGTGTATCCTAGAGGAGAGAGGTGCTCAGTGTATCCTAGAGGAGAGTGCTCAGTGTATCCTAGAGGAGATAGGTGCTCAGTGTATCCTAGAGGAGGAAGGTGCTCAGTATCCTAGAGGAGATAGGTGCTCAGTGTATCCTGGAGAGAGAGGTGCTCAGTGTATCCTAGAGGAGGTAGCTGTGTATCCTAGGAGATAGGTGCTCAGTGTATCCTAGAGGAGAGAGGTGCTCAGTGTATCCTAGAGGAGATAGGTGCTCAGTGTATCCTAGAGGAGAGGGTGCTCAGTGTATCCTGGAGATAGGTGCTCAGTGTATCCTCGGAGGAGGTTCAGTGTATCCTAGAGGAGAGGTGCTCAGTGTATCCTAGAGATAGGTGCTCAGTGTATCCGAGGAGGTGCTCAGTATCCTAGAGGAGAGAGGTGCTCAGTGTATCCTAAGGAGAGGGTGCTCAGTGTATCCCAGAGAGGAGGGTGCTCAGTGTATCCTAGAGGAGATAGGTGCTCAGTGTATCCTAGAGGAGAGGTGCTCAGTGTCCTGTAAGGAGAGAGGTGCTCAGTGTATCCTAGAGAGGTGCTCAGTGTATCCTAGAGGAGATAGGTGCTCAGTGTATCCTAGAGGAGATAGGTGCTCAGTGTATCCTAGAGGAGATAGGTGCTCAGTGTATCCTAGAGGAGATAGGTGCTCAGTGTATTCTAGAGGAGATAGGTGCTCAGTGTATCCTCGAGGAGAGAGGTGCTCAGTGTATCCTCGAGGAGATAGGTGCTCAGTGTATCCTAGAGGAGATAGGTCCTCAGTGTATCCTAGAGGAGAGAGGTGCTCAGTGTATCCTAGAGGAGAGAGGTGCTCAGTGTATCCTAGAGGAGAGAGGTGCTCAGTGTATCCTAGAGGAGATAGGTGCTCAGTGTATCCTAGAGGAGATAGGTGCTCAGTGTATCCTAGAGGTGATAGGAGCTCAGTGTATCCTAAAGGAGATAGGTGCTCAGTGTATCCTAGAGGAGAGAGGTGCTCAGTGTATCCTAGAGGAGAGAGGTGCTCAGTGTATCCTAGAGGAGATAGGAGCTCAGTGTATCCTAAAGGAGATAGGTGCTCAGTGTATCCTAGAGGAGAGAGGTGCTCAGTGTATCCTAGAGGAGAGAGGTGCTCAGTGTATCCTAGAGGAGAGAGGTGCTCAGTGTATCCTAGAGGAGATAGGAGCTCAGTGTATCCTAAAGGAGATAGGTGCTCAGTGTATCCTAGAGGAGAGAGGTGCTCAGTGTATCCTAGAGGAGAGAGGTGCTCAGTGTATCCTAGAGGAGATAGGAGCTCAGTGTATCCTAAAGGAGATAGGTGCTCAGTGTATCCTAGAGGAGAGAGGTGCTCAGTGTATCCTAGAGGAGAGAGGTGCTCAGTGTATCCTAGAGGAGAGAGGTGCTCAGTGTATCCTAAACGTCCCCCAGCAGCCTATCAGCCCATAGCAGCATCTCTAGGGGTTGGACCAGGTGGACCTGATTCACCCCGAACTATAAGACTATCAAAGAGGAAAGTCTTAAGTCTCCTGTGTTTCACATTGTACCGCTCAGTCAATGTGAAACACATGCACAACAGTAACAATATTCAAATGATCAGAATACGCCACGTCACCGTTGCATCAAGGGTCTTGAGATCATTAACCTTTTGATTAACCTTTTGCTTCTGGCAGCTGCTGTGGCGTCCGACAGGCGGCTGATTGGGCCCGACTCATACGCTCCGCGGTGTTTAGGCTTCTGATAACCAAGATGGAAGAGATGTCGTACCTCGTGGTGCAGTTGCACACTCTATCCATCACTTAAAGAGTTATTTTAATCAAACCCCTCCAGGCTTTCAAATACAAAGGGATATACATCAATCAAACATGAAAGAGGAATCCGGGGTATAGACATAAGTAATTCAGGAACCGTACAATGCAGCACGATCCCATTCACCTGCGCTCTCTGCACCGAAGCCCCCCTTGTGGCTGTGGATCCGTCCCCCGTGTACTCTTAAGAGTGTGGAAATGATGTGCAATTTCAGATCAACCAGTTTAGTCTTCTTATATATATCCTGCTGTGTGAGTTTGTTGCGGGTAAGCCCGGGTAGCGGCGCTCACGTACCTCACACACTGTGCCATCTACTTACTGTGTACAGGTTCTCACCTTCGCAGGAGGTCGAGGCGTCCACTTACTTAAACATCACTCTTTATCAGTGGCCTCCAGGAAAGGCTTGTTGGCAGTTTGGATGGATGCCCAGCAGCACAGTTAAGTTCTACAAATGAAGCTGTAATGATCAGAGGTCAGTCGTATTGCTGTTTAGTTTTTATTATTATTCCGGTGGACAAGCATTTAGTCCGAGAGCGAGGTTTGTGGACCGACCCGGCTCTCGTTTTTTTTGACTGTACATACTTATTTTGATGAATCTAACCTGAAGTGAGATTCATCAAAATAAGTCGAGATACACATGACATCTATTGCTTCTGTCCATCCTGGAGAGGGATCCTCCTTTGTTGCTCTCCTGAAAGTGTCTTCACTTTATTTTCCCTGTGAAAGCATTTTTTCTATTTCTCTGGAGTTTTTTCCTGATCCGATGTGAGGTCAAAGGTCAGGGATGTCGTATGTGGACAGATTGTAAAGCCCTAGGGCAAACTCCTAATATGTGATTTTGGGCTGTATAAAATGAACTGTATTGAAGTGAATCTATACATGTCAGCAAAGGGCGGGAGAAGGAAGTAGGAAGTGGACATACAGAATAGTAGCGTCACTCTTGCTTCGGGCATCGAGTGCGCTCATGGCAGTACGACGCAGCACGTGTTGCCATCGTCTCCCCATCTACTCCGTTCAGTCCTGTGAAGCAGACATTAACTATTGACGTAGAGTATTATTAATATTTCAGAACATGCCTCAGCGGTCGGAGGTGGCTCCCACCGCGGCTCCTGGGTTCGGGCCGGGTCGGCTCCGCGGTCGACACTCTCAACCCGGCTTCTCCGATCCTTCGACCCCAGACGACACCGGCACCCTTCCCAGCCCAGAGGGAGGCTCTCAAACACCAGGGCAAGAGTGTTGGAGGTGCGGGCAGCCCGGGCACTACCAGAGGGAGTGTCCATTGATGCAAGTGGGCCAGGTGATCCGGGTTGCCGGCTCTTCAACACCCTCCCCCCAGGTCCAGGAGCGACAGACCGGATTCCGGTAAGAATCCAAGGGGGGTACACATCAGCCGATGGTGGATTCGGGCTGTACGCAGTCTATGATCCACCAGAGCCTGGCGCATTGGTGGTGGCATTCACGAGTATCTTAGTCAGTGGAAATTAGATACATGGGAAAAAAGCAGTTAGCTCCCACCTTATGCACCCCCGGAAACAGATTGGCCGGGGTTTAACAAGTTGCATCATCTTCGTAGCGCTGCCACCTTCACCCATCGGCCAAGGAAGTTATGTAATTCCAAAGCTTTTGATTTGGATTTTTTTTCTCCCTACAGAGATTATTTAAGGCTGTCAAGTTATTCTTCAATACAGTACGGATAATCCCCCTTCTGATATCTCTATTCACGAAATAACTGCACCAAAATCATTCTGAAGCAACAATTGAGGTTTCTATTGGACTCTGTGGTCGATTTGGGTCGAAGCGCTTTCAAAACCGGGGGATTAAAGTATTATACCAGGTTTTTTTTGTGTTGGGAAGGCAAGGTGGTGGCTGCTATTGATCGGCTAGCGTTTGGAGACAATCATCAGGGAAGTCGATGTCAGGCACACAGTGGATCTACCTCGAAGGAATTGATTGCTTTGAGCCGCTGGCCATTGGTATTCTTGTGCTGGTAGACAATGGCAGACAGACAGAACCGGGCACTCTTTGAGGGTCAGCGACGAGGGGGAGATAATCGGTGGAGGACATGGAGAGGATGGGGAAGGAAGAAAGAAAGAAAAGACGGAGGGAAGATGGGAATAAGTCCAGCCATGCTGTCATCTCCACACGTGACTTCTGACAGCAATCCTCAAAAGACTAAATGCTTCATTGCAAGAGTGGGTACATTCGCCGAAGCACTCTCAATATGCAAGTCTTTGGGGGTTGTCTTCATCTTGTAAGAAGAGGGGGAGATGAAGAAGGCAGTGGCATGTTTATACTCGACAGGTCCTTGTGGGATTCCAAAAGCCAGATCCCAAAAACCTGAGGAACCTTTTTAAGTTTAAAGTTACCATAAAGAAGTTCTCTCATATTGTACACTACCGTTCAAAATGTCACCCAGACAATTTGGTGTTTTCCATGAAAACTCACGTTTAATGCAAAATTAATAGAAAATATAGTCAAGACAGTTGGAAATAATGATTTTTATTTTAAATATTAATATCGTTCTTCAAACTTGTCGCTCAAAGGAAGGCCAGTTTTATAGCTTCTCTCACCAGCATAACTGTTTTCAGCTGCGCTCACATAAAAAGGGTTTTCAAGGGTTTTCTAACTCTCCGTTAGTCTTCTAAGGCAGAACACTGGAGATGAGCCTCTATACACCTCTGTAGAGATTTCATTAAAAACTAGAGAATAGTCATTTACCACATTGACAATATATAAAGTGTATTTATGATTAATTTCATGTTATCTTCATTGAAAAAAACAGTGCTTTTCTTTAAAAAATAAGGACATTTCTAAGTGACCCCACACTTTTGAACGGTAGTGTAGATAATGAGGTGTGAAATGTGTGAAGTGTCCTTTGAGTTTCTACATTAAGGTGTGAATGATAATGTACGTATTGGTCTTAAAGTCCACATTCAACCGAACAAGCCATGAAGAGATGGCAGAGTTTAAACTCTCGTTTCCTGAACAGCAAAAAGTTGAGCTTTAGTTCGTAAACCACGTTAGCAGCAGCGTTTAAGCGAGCTAATATTGCGTGATGCTATATGCTCTGCGGCGGCCCCCGTAAAACACACCGCAGTTTTAATAATGCAGCCTCGAGGCAGGGCTCTGGTGACGAGAGACCCCGGCTGCATGACTCGTGTTTTTGTTTTAAAAAAAGATGGCGGTTGTCTCCCACAGATCTGTCAGAGCCCATGATCAAAGAGAATAAGCATGCTAATGCTGAGGAAGGAGGACTTCGTATGCTGCCACGGGCGTCGGCTGCAAAGCGGTTTATTTCCACTGAGCACATGATGATGGAGCTGTGACCCAAAAAAAAGCTAGTTTAAAGATGGCTAAATAAGCATGAGTGTACCACTTGAAGATGTGTCAATAGGCTCTGAATCCTCGTTTACCCTCTAGCTTAATTTACTGCCGCTTTATATACTGTCAAGTGTGTGTTTTTTGGCTAATAGGAGTTCATTTAGTCGTTTTTGTGTTCAATACTAAGCAGGTTGCCGGCTCCTCTCTTCCAGTCGTCTCGTTAGACTGAACGAAGTCGTACAACCGAGCAGTGATTGCTCCGTATAATGCGCCGAGTCGTCGGCACTGACGATGATTTTCCTACAAAAATGGTTAAATAATTTCACTGAGGGGGATTCTTTTTTGGTATATACTGCTACGACAAATTTCCCCTTGGGGATTAATAAAGTATATATCTATCTATCTATCTATCTAGATGATCACAGCTTGCCTCCATTACGCCTTGAGCCATCTCATCCCTTTGCAATCTTTATCTGACGCCAGTGTTTCAACTTTCTTGTTTCAACTCTGTCTGCCGGATTTTGTCCGTCCTTCATAATTCGTATTAATCTCTTGGGATTTAAACTTCCACGTGAGGGTTGAGTTTATCCTTTTGTATAAGGATGACATTGCCTTTCAAAGGTTGACCCAATGCAGATTCACCCCAACAGTGCCAGACTTCATATGGCTTTTACTCAAGTGTGCAGATGTTGCACCGTCAACATGAACTGTTCAGAAACACGTCGTTCTTCTGTTTTGCAACTTTTATTTAACAAGTTCCCGCTTAAAAACAAGAATACGTTGATTCGTCTTCAGCCTGCTTACTGCACCTGCCCTTCAAACAGCCCTCTCTTAAAGAGACAGCCCCCCTCTCTTAAAGAGATAGCACCCCTCTCTTAAAGAGACATCGCCCCCCTCTTAAAGAGACATCACCCCTCTCTTAAAGAGATAGCACCCCTCTCTTAAAGAGATAGCGCCCCTCTCTTAAAGAGACAGCACCCTCTTGCAAAGGGACAACAAACACTCTCCTCCCTTCACAGTTAGTATGTGCACAGGAGATCAATGCTCTCATGTATAGGAACAACACATGAATTACCTTAAACATACATTCAAAGTAAATTCTAAGAAATGGACACAGTTGTAATAAATCGGTAAGATATATGACATAACATATTCCAGGGTGCTACACAGAGTTAAAGTGTCAGGAGGTGTCACAGATGTCACAGCGAGATAGGACCCAAATGCCGACATAACTTCTGCAAAACCAATATTTAATTTCAAACTAGACAGGACGACAACACTCTGACCAAACGGTACGAAGCCAGCCTGGGAATGAGACAAACAGGGTTTACATACACAGGCAGGTGAAGGTGATTGGACAACGGGGAACGAGACACAGGTGGACACAATGAGGGCGGGACCAGCAATCACACAGAAGGAAACAATCAGGACCAGGGCAGCCAATCACAGGGAGACAGACGACACAAGGACTTCAAAATAAGACACAAAACAAGACACAAACTCCGGGTCGTGACATAAAGCAAGACCGTTTAACATTTGCTCCATAGCGACGACTGTGGACACAAGTTGCAATTACAGGATTACGAAATTTAGAATTTTCCAATATTCTGTTGAGTCAGTTGCTTTGAGCGGACCACAGCCGTAACAAATAAACTCAGCAAACTCAGCAATGTAAAACCTAAAATGTGTTAACATTAGCTGACCTAACCTACTTACCAAACTAATTCGGGCTTTAACCTACTTACCAAACTAATTCAGGCTTTAGATACGCAACCGCTTCGTCTACTGAATGGACCAAGAGTTGTACATTAATTAAATTCATCAATAATTAAAGGTAAGCTGTACTCGAATCAGAATAACATTTTACCATGACACAAATTCTGATGTTGAAATTATATTTATATATCAGTCGGCATTTCATGGTGTAAAATGGACCAAAGGCAGCGGACCACCGGGGAAGCTTTTGATTCAAAGGATTAATGGTAAAGTGGTTGGTGATTGGTTTCTGTGTGTTTGAGTGACAAGAGCGATCATTTTAGTAGTAAGTCGACGGGAGGATGCGCTGCGAGACGCCACTTAGATTTTAAATCGATGGCATGAAAGAGGAAAGCTGGCCAAAATAATGATGGATGGAAGTTGAGGAGAGGTCGGGTCTGAGGAGGAGAAGGGAACAGAAAAGTGCCAGAAACTGTTGATACTCCTGTAAATTCTGCATTTACGTGTCCGTTCCAGGACCATAGCTACCGAGGACACGGATGTCACGTCGGTTCAGTTTTTTTCAATTTAGTTTCCCATCCCCCAGAATATATTGTAACAGCAATATTTCTGAACTGTTGCTGTACAATCTGATTATGACACAGGCTCTTCGCTGGCGAGAGGTTGACGCTTATTATGACTTGGTATTTGCGAAAAAATTAATTGCGTTGCTGTTAGATCGTGACCTTTTACCTTCGGCTAATGGTGAAGAAGTGCAGCCTCACAATCTGCTGCCTTAAGCCAGGGTGCCAGTCTGAATTTAGATTCCATTGTTGATTTACACCAGTGGTCCCCAAACTACGGCCCGTGGGCCGGATCCGGCCCGCCTCCCCATTTGGACCGGCCCCCTGAACAATACCAGAGACGCGTTCCGATTTATTATTTTTTTCACCTGGCCCGCTGCCGTTGAGATTGCAGTGAGACGCGGAGAAAATGTGGAGTGTTGCTCTTCGCAATAGAACATCTTTGATGGGACGTGTCGCGTCTCGGCCAATCAGCGTTCAGATGTCCACAGCGTTTGGGAAGTTAGGTTAGCTTGGATGTTAGCCCACTACTTCTGCTGCCGTCACGCTGCACGGTGTAGCGATACTAACAAAGTACCCGTACGTTAAAAACGATGTGATTTAGCATATTTTTAGAATCGATACTTCATTAAAGAGCGATCAGAGCGCGCGCTGCTTCGCGTTAAATGCTGTCTGCACGCGCATGCTCACAGCGGTGGCGCGCATCCAGGATTTTCCTGGGTCAAAATGAGTCTTCGGTGCTCTCAAAAATAATGTTGCCTGTGCGCGCACCGTCTGCCCGTGCAAGTCGGGCTGTTGAGTGAGTGATCAGCAGCTGGCCGCTCGGTCCATTCGCGCACCTCACAGTTGCGTATTGATCAGACAAGAAGACACGCTTATCAACTCCAGTGTTATCCCTACTATTATAACAGGGTGAAATCTCCACCCGCCACAATGTAATTCCCCCCCCCCCCCATATTTTTAGTATCGATACTACATTAAAAGAGCGTGAGTGATGCGCGCGCACCACTCAGCCGTGATGCGCGCGCACAGGTGAGCACACTCTCACTTCTCACTAGCACCCCGGGCTGGCCCTCCATCAGACAAGGCAAACGTTATGTGGCCCTCACAGGAAAAAGTTTGGGGACCCCTGATTTACACCTTACCTTAACTCCACTGTGATGCTGCCACCTGCTCTATAGGCTAAATAAATACCTGCAAGTTCATTATGTGTTGGCTCACTTAGACAGATACCATCTCATCCACAGAGGCAACAGGTTAGACCGTGCGACCACATTTTAAAGTTCTGTCTCTTCCTTTTTATTACTTTGACCGTAATTGATGTATCACTTGCACTATTGGTGTCCACAATGGAAATAGAAAGAAGAAAAAAACATTGATCGATGGTCAAAACTGTACATGGAAGTCTTATTCCTCTCCCCGGCTAACAAGTTGTGACCAGTTTTATATTTTCTTGTCGCTGAAATACCCAATTCAATTCAGTTTATTGTGTATAGCCCTATATCACAAATTACAAATTTGCCTCAGAGGGCTTTACAATCCGTACACATACGACATCCCTGACCTTTGACCTCACATCGGATCAGGAAAAACTCCCCCCCCAAAAAAATTCTTTCAGCACTCCCAACTTGTCAAAAGCCAACATTTGGTCATTGGCCCGATGCCTTAAACTGACACCATGTCCCCCGTCTGGGGTCCGTTTGGGACGTGTCAGGGAAGGCAAGCCACTTTCAACTCGGCACATGTGTGTGTCTTCTAACTGTAAATGTAGGTTTCCTTCGATTTTAGGTTCCTTAAAATCACGGTTTGTGTTACAAGTAGCGCCGTTTTAAAGAAAGGGTAAAAAAGTTCTCCCTCAATCCAACAGTTTATTATTCAACCCTAACCTTAACTATTACAATAACTACTTCATAGGCAGTGCACACACATAAGACACTTATACAGACATGCCAGCTATTTTCTTCACTTACAACTAAGCCAAAGGAAACACTAAACGCATTATGTTGAAGCTGGTACTTTGAGCAGGGCAGACATGTGTTACTCTGCTTAATTGAATGAATATGCTATTCGAATGTCATGTATGCGACAAATAATGTTTTTTTTTACCTGAGTATGTTTGTTACGTTAAATAAATATACCTGTTTCTTAAATGAAGTATGCGCTGTTAGTTTGGAACCTACGGTACCTTAAGATAACACAAGTAAGGTGAAATAAGTGGAGGGTGACACTAACAGCGGTCTCCTGGGTGAAAGTCGTGTTTGTTTGACCCCATCACCCACCAAAGTTGAATTATTTGTTATTATTGTGTTTTCCATTGGATAATGTTGCTATTTAATTAACAATGATGAAAGAATGAGGTTGGACTGTAAGTGCTTTATTGGTGTTCTCCCCATTGCATGTGCATAATGTTATTGTTGCAGTATTGATTATGATGTTAGTGGCACCAATAAACAACCTGTCATCTGGGGGATCCTCATTTTTTTTCCTGTAATATGATTTTTAATCAACACAATAATAATTGTATCGCCAGTTTTAACCTTCTTGTATATTTGAAATGACATTTATATATTGATAAATATTTTTTTATGTCATTATGTTATTTTCTGATCATTACTTTCCCTGCAAATGAGTTGTATAACAACACAATTTCACTAACAATCATGGGGAGAAAGTGTGGCCGTTTTCCAAATGGGCTCAGACTAAAAGTAAAAAATATCATTTGTCAAAACTCTCATCATAATATCAACTTCAGTCCATTTAAAAAAGCTCTTTAAAAGTTGATAATGGACATCTATACATCTATGACCATGGAAACGGGACAACATCTCAAACAGCTAGTCGTGGATCTTCTGGTGCAGATGTGTTTTGCTAACTTCCGTTTTCAAGGTAGAGGCTGAACTTTCACATGTATACGATTTTTTAAAATTATGAATAGGAAGTGAACTCTTTCTTGTAGGGTTCCTGAAAAGGTCATGGAATTTTAAAATGGTTATCTCCAGGCCTGCATAAGTCCTTGAAAGAAAATGTAATCCAAAAGGTTTTGGAAAAGTCATGGACATTTGTTATATTCATATGTTGATTTACACAGTTTGATTAAAAGAATAAACATGTATATACATTTTTATTATTTTAATCAAAACTATTCCCATTCATTTGTGTCATTTAAGGTTTATACTTGTGCATACACGGAGATTTCACAACATATTTGGTCATATAAATTTGGTTTTAAGTCATAGAAATGTCATTAAAATCCATTGGTCAACATGTGTATGGACCCTGTGTTGTGAAAAATAAATTGTAATACCAGATTGTAGATTGTAAAGTACATGATTTTATCAAAAATTATAATTTGGTTCTTTGTCATTCAACATTTTCCAGTAAAAATAGCATTATTTACCCTCTGTGTTTTCTTTAAACATGGGAATCAAACTATCAGTCAAAAGTATGGCCTCAATTATTGTAGAGAAATGACCTCCGCTGACACTAACAACTGCACCATCAAAGGGTGGAGATGGATAACACGTCGCACGGGAGAAAAGGTCACAGCAAACAAGCCTCGACTTCTTCGCAGGATTCGAGCTGCCAGGATGACACAACAGAACTTTTGCAATAGTATTACAGATATCGCGAGGACCGCTGGGTCTGCTGGTTTACGGAGCTCTGGGGAGGAGTTGGACCAGCTGGTGTCCGGAGTGTTCCGGGTCTGCAGTGATATTTCCAACCCACTTCCTGAATTTGGAGCAGTGGCGGCTGGTGACATTAGCTATGTTGCTCGCGTAGATACGTGGCAGCTATATGGGCTGTGAGGGAACGATAAAGGTCTCCGATTCGACGAATAGTCCAATCACGTTGAAATAAGAAACGATGTCATTGGCCGACGGTTCAAGTTTCATCCGCCAATGAGAAGCTGTCCTTGCCGCAACGACCGTGAAATGTTTGCTCGCTGCCATAGACTCACATTTGGCCGGTGCCCCTATAGGGGGAGGGGCTTCTCTCAGTGATGATGAATGGCGATATATTATATTTGGTCACATTTAACTTTAGTGGTTGTTGACAGGGGCTTACACCGGAGACATGAGCAGAAAACACCTGTTAGGTTGTAATAGTTCATTTTGATTCTGTAGTCTTATGCTTTACATTAATACACATAGAAAGATATTATAATAGGAAATATTAGGGAGAATATTATTATTATGAATGTATTATGAAGTGTTGGGTTGTATTAGTTTATTTTGATTTTGCACATGTACAGAGGGAGTCTTATGCTTTAAATTAATACATATATAAAGATATTATAATAGGAAATATTATGGAGAATATTATTCTGATTGTATTGTGTGATTTACAGCATTAGGGAAAGACACTGTATGACATACAGTCAGTATGTGATGTTTAAATGTCAATGGCAAGAAGTAATGTTGTGTATGTGCATGGAATGAACGTTAGTTCGTATTTCAGAATTGCCGGAGCCGGTAGAAGCCCGTGAAGTGATTTTAATGCGGACAAAGGGAGACGGGACTTTTATTGTGAAAATACTTGTTGAGCAACTTGACCAGAAGTGACGTTTTGACCCGGGGTTCGTTTGACCCCTCCATTTTCATAGCGGACTTTTATCCAACAGGAAGGTGTTAGAGGCTGAACTAACTTTGGAGAGTAGGTGATTGGCTGGTTTACTCGTTGTTCTGGGGGAAATCTCTCTTTCGTCTTGACCGGTCAGACGGCACCACTCGCTCGCTTCGAGCTCGTACCTGTGGAGCCTGATCACCACGGAACCCACGATCATGAGCTTTTGGTTGTTTGTTAAACTTTAGTTTATACTTCTTGCCAGGGCCGTAGTGGGGCCACTTTTCAGCCCGGGAATTTCAGGCTCAAGACCAGCCCACTTTTTTTCATGGTAGTGGAAATTGGATAAATGAAGCAACAGTTCAGCTCTTACTATCCTGTAGTTCTTTTATTAATACCATGGTCCAACAAATAATGTAAAGGTTAAATACAACAGTAATAATCTACTTAAGATGAGAAGTTAACAAAAAATATGCATAACATTAAAAAAGGCAGAAGGGCATAGCAGGGGTGTCAGACTCAGATTAGGCAGTAGGCCAGATTTGTTGAGTGAGAGACCCTCATGGGGCATGGTCATCATCATCATTTCATTTTTCTGCATATTGTATTATTATTGTTTTGACTTACTCTTTTACTACACTTCTGAGCAAACAATTATATTGGTTCATCAAGTACTGTCATATACTGCTATTTTTATATATATATAATTTTAATATATATAATCTCTTTCCTCTCTACATGTCCTACACTGTAGTCATGGCCTCCTCATTGCAAATGTCGGGCTCATCATTTCAGGAGGAGACTCATCTGCTGCTAAGCTACACAGAAAAATTAAGTCATATTACTGCATACTTCAATATCAATATCAATAGTATATATCAATATTTCCATAATATTTGCAAAGTCTATGGATCGCCATATTTTGGGTGATATAAAAAGGCTAATATTTTAATTAAATTTAATATTTTGCTTGGGAATAGGTTGAAAACGCTACAATGATATTAATCAAGGCTACAACGTTAGCCGAATAGTAGAGAGACAAAGGCCGAATAGTTATGTTGCTAATCATTAGGCCTTTGTCTCTCTTTACCAGTTGCCACTTGTGTTTGTCCTCTTGAAAATAAATCTGTAAGCTTGGCACATTTGGCAGCATCCTCCTCCAATGCCTTTCTTTTTTTCAACCTGGCTTTTTCAGCCCCTCCTGCCCTCTTCTTCCCGTCCATCCTCCCTGACGCGTCATATCATTTGCCCAGCTATCCAGAACTTTTTGGAAAAGACTTTTACCGAACCAACTCTATTATTTGGGAGGGGTGAACTTCCTCGCACGGTAACCCATGCAGAGGCTGCGGTGTCAGAATGCTGAACGTGTGTAGCCCACTTAAGAAGATGGACTAACGTGACAAATGTCAACAAATAAAATTCTCGACCGGCCCAGAAGTGAAGCGGCCGACCGGGAACTCTCCCGATTCTCCCGATTACCCACCCCGGGCCTGCTTCTTGTCATTAAATATCGTTAAACTTGATTCATCGCATTCTAGTCCTGATTTCCATCGAGCGCGAGGGCCCCCTATCGTAACTCACTCTTTAGAACCCACTGTAGACGGGTTAAAGTTGTGACACGAAAAGAAGGAAGACTAACTAATAACTTACAGAAACGTGATGCGCGGGTTATGGTTACGGAGTCGGCACGTCCTCCTCTCTCCTCAAAATCCTATTTTTTGTCCTCACTTCCATCTCTTTTCCACGACACAGCCAGCTCACATCAGATGAGCACTTAGAGAATATTGGATCCTCATCCAGTTGCTTTATAGTTATTCCTCACACTCAAGGCAATCGAGCTGTACTCGCAGCAGCCGGTGCTTTTCAGAATTTAATTGTACGGCGTTTGCCTCTCAAGCAAATGTACCCATCACTGTCCTCGCCTGTGATTGGTGGAGGTTGTAACTGCGGCCCAGAGAGCAACACAACACACAATGGATTTGGCTTCAATTGAAATTATTATTTAAAAACACACATATTGAGTGGTATGCTATATCAGTTTGAGTACATACGCGCGGAACAATAATGGTTCTTTAAAAGGCTTTGTGGTTCTACGAAGAACCATTACCTACTGAAGAACCATTTTTTACGTTTGTTACGCCTTTATAGATTCTCGAAGATCAACTTAAAGAAATGGTTCTTTGAAGAACCCTGATTTGAAAGGTTCTTTGAGGAACCAGAAATGGTGCCTTGAAGAACCGTTTTTTTTAAGTGTCTTTGAGACAACTTTATAGGTTCTTGAAGAACAAAGTAAGGAAATGGTTCTTTAAAGAACACTCGTTTGAGAGGTTCTTTGAGGAACCAGAAATCATGCCTTATAGAACCATTTTCTGAAGGTTCTTTGAGACAACTTTATAGATTATTTAAAGAACTATATCAGGACATGGTTCTTTAAAGAACCCTGGTTTGAAAGGTTCTTTGTGGAACCAGAAATGGTGCCTTAAAGAACCATTTTCTGAAGGTTCTTTGAAACACCTTTATATGTTATTTGAATAACTATCTAAGGACATGGTTCTTTAAAGAACCCTGGTTTGACAGGTTCTTTGTGGAACCAGAAATGGTGCCTTAGAGGAACCAGAAATGGTGCCTTAAAGAACCATTTTATGAAGGTTCTTTGAGACAACTTTAAAGGTTATCTAAAGAACTATTTCAGGACATGGTTCTTTAAAGAACCCTGGTTTGAAAGGTTATTTGTGGAACCAGAAATGGTGCCTTAAAGAACCATTTTCTGAAGGTTTTTTGAGACACCTTTATAGGTTATTTGAAGAACTATCTAAGGACAGGGTTCTTTAAAGAACCCTGGTTTGAAAGGTTCTTTGTGGATCACTCTGAAGAACCATTCCCGGTCTCAGAAGCGGGCGGTGTGCAGTCACGATGCACTGTGGCTGGACGATTGCAGGCAAACTAAATGTAACACAACGCAGGTCCACACAGAGAGACTGAGACGCATAATGTCTAGTATCTTCAGCTTTTTGGGGGAAACGTGAGCAATTAAGTAGAAAATAAAGGAGTGTTTGTACAAAAGAAAGAAAGAAAAACGTAACACTGAGCCAAGTGCGTCCTCGTTTGTCACAGCTGACGCTCAGGCTGCACACTGCTCCTCATTCATCGCCCTGTCAGCACCATTGTAAATGAAAATATCTTTCATCACGCCCAGTGCAGGGTGTGTGTGTGTGTGTGTGTGTGTGTGTGTTGTGAGTTGAGAAGGCTCAGAAAAACATAAGGGTCCACTCGCTGAAGAAAAGTGCGCCAAACAAAGCAAAGCGAATCTCTGTCACTCTGCTTTTCAAGTGTGTGTGTCTGCGTGTGTGTGTGTGTTTGTGTGTGTCTGCGTGTGTGTGTTTGCACAGCATCCTGCTGCGAAACCGTCATTCAACCGACGATGCAACTTGTCCGTTTCCATGTGTCTGTGTGTCTGTGCGTGTGTCTGTCTTTTTGTGTGTGTGTGTGTGTCTGTGTGAATGTGTGTGTGCATTTTTGCATGTCTGTCTGTGTGTGCGCGTGTGTGTGTGTGAGTCTGTGTGTCTGTGTGTGTGTGTGTCTGTATGTGTTTGTGAGTATGTGTGTCTGTGTGTGTGTGTGTCTGTGTGTGCTTGTGAGTATGTGTGCATCTGTGTGGGTGTGTCTGTGTGTGCTTGTGTGTGTGTGTGTGAGTCTGTGTGGGTGTGTCTGTATGTGCGAGTGTGTCTGTATGTGTTTGTGAGAGTTTGTGTGGGTGTGTCTGTGTGTGCTTGTGTGTGTGTGTGTGTGAGTCTGTGTGGGTGTGTCTGTATGTGCGAGTGTGTCTGTATGTGTTTGTGAGTCTGTGTGCGTCTGTGTGGGTGTGTCTGTGTGTGCGTGTGTGAGTCTGTGTGGGTGTGTCTGTATGTGTTTGTGAGTCTGTGTGCATCTGTGTGGGTGTGTCTGTGAGTCTGTGTGCGTCTGTGTGTGTGTGTGTGTGTGAGTCTGTGTGCGTCTGTGTGGGTGTGTCTGTATGTGCGAGTGTGTGTCTGTATGTGTTTGTGAGTCTGTGTGCGTGTGCGTCTGTGTGTGTGTGTGTGAGTCTGTGTGCGTCTGTGTGGGTGTGTCTGTATGTGCGAGTGTGTGTCTGTATGTGTTTGTGAGTCTGTGTGCGTGTGCGTGTGTGTGTGTGTCTGTGTGCGTCTGTGTGGGTGTGTCTGTATGTGCGAGTGTGTGTCTGTATGTGTTTGTGAGTCTGTGTGCATCTGTGTGGGTGTGACTGTGAGTCTGTGTGCGTCTGTGTGTGTGTGTGTGTGTGTGTGAGTCTGTGTGCGTCTGTGTGGGTGTGTCTGTATGTGCGAGTGTGTGTCTGTATGTGTTTGTGAGTCTGTGTGCGTGTGCGTCTGTGTGTGTGTGTGTGTGTGAGTCTGTGTGCATCTGTGTGGGTGTGTCTGTATGTGCGAGTGTGTGTCTGTATGTGTTTGTGAGTCTGTGTGCGTGTGCGTGTGTGTGTGTGTGTGTGCCCCGTTACTCCCTCTGTTCTCACCGAACTGGCATCACTCTCACAGATGACTGAACGTGTCCATCTTCCCGACGATGACCGCGGCTCATGAAAGCCCCCCCCCCCCCTCTCCTCATAACCACCGCGCCACGCATTGGGACAACCACGCCCCCGCACACACCTTTGGGGAGTGACACGTTTGCGGTTGCTCTGCCGGTGATGCCGGGCGTCATTGAGACGGCCGGTGGAAAGCGAGCGAGGCTTTAGACGACGCCCCGTACACGCTGCCGGCTGCCGTCCAATTACACCCAGCAGCCCCCCCCCCCCCATCCCCATCCCCATCCCTCCCTCTAGATGCCGGAAGAAGAAACAGCAGAAGAGAGAGAGAGAGCATGTCTGTGGTGCTCTGGTGGAGAACGACAGAGAGCTGTGAACACAACTATAACATGTAACATATTTAACACATGGATATTGTAAGATGTTTAACACATGGATATTGTAAGATGTTTAACACATGGATATTGTAAGATGTTTAACACATGGATATTGTAAGATGTTTAACACATGGATATTGTAACATATTTAACACATGGATATTGTAACATGTTTAACACATGGATATTGTAACATGTTTAACACATGGATATTGTAACATATTTAACACATGGATATTGTAACATATTTAACACATGGATATTGTAACATGTTTAACACATGGATATTGTAACATATTTAACACATGGATATTGTAAGATGTTTAACACATGGATATTGTAACATATTTAACACATGGATATTGTAACATGTTTAACACATGGATATTGTAACACATGGCTATTGTAATATTTTAAACACATGGATATTGTAACATGTTTAACACATGGATATTGTAACATGTTTAACACATGGATATTGTAACATGTTTAACACATGGATATTGTAAGACCATCGGCTCTGCCAAGCGGGAGTTCAGGAACAAGGTGGAGGAAAAGCTCAAGAGCCATGACGTGAGAGGTGTGTGGAAGGGGCTACAGACAATCACGGACTTCAGAGGGAAAACCAGCGGTGAAGAGAACTCCTCTACCTCCCTCCCAGGCGAGCTAAATACATTCTTTGCTCGGTTCGACGTGAACGGCAGCCCGCCGAAGGCAGCGCCGCCCGAGGAGACCAGCCTGCTGATCATCTCAGAGGCTGACGTGCGCAGAGCCTTCAAGCGGGTGGACATCCGGAAGGCGGCAGGTCCCGACCACATCCCGGGCGCGCCCTCAGAGCATGTGCAGACCAGTTGGCAGGAGTCTTCGCAGACATCTTCAACCTCTCCCTGTCCCAGGCTGTTGTTCCTGAGAGCTTCAAGATGTCCACCATTGTGCCTGTCCCCAAACACCCCAAGGTAACCTGCCTGAATGACTGGAGACCCGTAGCCCTCACCTCGATTGTCAGTAAATGCTTGAGAGGTTGGTCAAGGACTTCATTTGTTCCATGTTGCCTGCCACGCTGGACCCATGGCAATTTGCATATCGTCAAAACAGATCCACCGACGGCGCAATTGCCATGGCACTTCACACCGCCTTTCCCACCTGGAGGAGGAACTGTTGTGTGCGAATGCTGGTTGTGGACTACAGCTCAGCGTTCAACACTATTGTTCCCGCCAAGCTCGACACCAAGCTCAGAGGTCTAGGCCTGCACTCTACCATGTGCAGCTGGATACTGGACTTCCTGTCGGGCCGCCGCCAGGTGGTGAGGATGGGCGGTACCACCTCAGAGCCGCTGACCCTCAACACGGGAGCCCCTCAGGGATGCGTGTTGAGCCCTCTCCTCTACTCGCTGTACACCCACGACTGCACGGCCATGCACAGCTCCAACGTCATCATCAAGTTTGCTGACGACACAATAGTGTTGGGGCTGATCACCGGCGACGACGAGACAGCCTATAGGGAGGAGGTTGGATCACTGGTACAGTGGTGCCAGGAGAACAGCCTCGTCCTCAACGTCAAGAAGACCAAGGAGCTGATCGTGGACTACAGGAAGCGGAGAGGAGAGCACACCCCATCTCCATAGACGGAGTTGCAGAGAGGGTCAGCAGCTTCAAGTTCCTCGGCGTGCACATCTCCGAGGACCTCACATGGACCACGCACACCACTCACGTGGTGAAAAGGGCCCAACAACGCCTGTATTTCCTTAGGCGACTGAGGAAATTCAACATGGCCCCCGCATCCTCAGAACATTCTACACCAGTACCATCGAGAGTGTTCTGACAGGTTGCATCACCGTCTGGTACGGGAACTGCACCGCCCTGGGCGTAGGGCACTACAGAGGGTGGTGCGGTCGGCACAGTACATCGTTGGAGGTGAGCTTCCTCCATCCTGGACATATACACCAAGCGGTGCGTGGCCAGGGCCAAACGGATGATGAAAGACAATAACCACCCCGCCACAAACTGTTCACCCTTCTACCGTCAGGCAGGCGATACCGCGGTATCAAGTGCCGCAAACAGACTGAGGGACAGCTTCTTCAGTCAGGCCATCAGGCTGCTGAACAAGGACTGAGACCCTCATTAACACTACACACCAGAACATATTCTGTGAATATCTATGGCCATGGTGTATATTTTATTACATTGTTTATATATATATATATTGTATATATATATTGTATGTATATACATATATATATATATATATATATATAGTCTCATACATTGTTTTATATATATATATTGCCATGATGTATATTCTATTACATTGTTTTATATATATATTGTTAATACTTTCTTCTTTTTTGTGTGTGGATATTGTATAGTTTATTCTCATTCTTATTCTTTTTTTAGTCTGCTACTGCTGTCGGGTGTTTTGCACATAAGAATTTCACGAACCGATTATACTTGTATAAAAGGGGATGTGACAATAAAAACTTGAAACTTGAAACTTGAAACTTGATGTTTAACACATGGATAATGTAACATATTTAACACATGGATATTGTAACATGTTTAACACATGGATATTGTAACATGTTTAACACATGGATATTGTAACATGTTTAACACATGGATATTGTAACATATTTAACACATGGATATTGTAACATGTTTAACACATGGATATTGTAACATATTTAACACATGGATATTGTAAGATGTTTAATACATGGATATTGTAACATATTTAACACATGGATATTGTAACATGTTTAACACATGGATATTGTAACACATGGATATTGTAACATTTTAAACACATGGATATTGTAACATGTTTAACACATGGATATTGTAACATGTTTAACACATGGATATTGTAACATATTTAACACATGGATATTGTAACATGTTTAACACATGGATATTGTAACATGTTTAACACATGGATATTGTAACATATTTAACACATGGATATTGTAAGATGTTTAACACATGGATATTGTAACATGTTTAACACATGGATATTGTAACACATGGATATTGTAACATGTTAAACACATGGATATTGTAACATGTTTAACACATGGATATTGTCACAGTTGTAACAGTTTGACCTCACAGACCGAGTCTGATCTTACAAAGGAAAGAAGAAAAACAGCTGCTGTGATAAACTGTGTGTGGATCATAAAGAATGCGACAGCATCGTTCTGTTGGGAATTAAAAACAATGACTTTACTATCGTATTTTACTTCAATTCAATATTATGTTCACGTCTCTTCCAGTGAGCATCCTTTTTCAGACTCTTGATTTTTTATTTTATATTAATTTTCTGATTTATTTGATTATAATAATTTAGGATAGGAACATATAAGCATTTTTTGCATCTACCTTTTTCCGGTTTTCTGTTTTGTAAATGATATAGAATAATATTGTATTGCAATGATTGACTGAATAAAATACACAACAACAACTTTCCATCTACATTTCAACATGCATACATATCTTAGAGCAATATAAATGTACAATCCTTCATGGTTCAATGCATTTCATCCACATGTACGTGTATAGAACATTTCTAACCTTTACAACAGCACAAGTGAATGGTTAAAAATGATTTAAAATGGTTACAAATGTTCTAAACACATTTTCAGGTTGTGCAGTTAATTAATTGGATGGAAGGATTTAGCAAATTCTGATCTGAATCCAGTCAACACTTCAAACTTTTCAGCTATTTTGATCTTTATATATGACTTTACCTTTCTTAAAAAAAATAACCTGTGGATGAAATGCATGAATCCATTGTTTTGTTTCCTAAAATAAAACGTAAAAACAATATTTTTAAATCCGCAATAAAAAACATAATGAGAACAGAACATATTTTTGACAGGTTCATATTTGGATGAAATGACGACGTGAAAAGCGTTTCATCCGCAGGTAATTCTCTCCCAAATCCACCTCGTTGTTGTTTAGCTAAATTTTTTAATGAACTTAAAATCATCTCTGTTGCTTATTTGTGGAAAAGCAATGCAGACGACACAAGTATCACACCCGTGTCAAGTATAAACTATGTTTGAAATAAACTGCCACGGGTTATTCGACGAGAGCCGTGACATATACTGTAGCGCCGTGCTGCGAAAGACAAACAAACAAACAGGAACACACCGTGCGCAGATCAGCAATCAAGGGCCAGTGTTCTCATGTAAATGAGGCCTACATGCAAATTGCTATATCCATATCTTTACCCATGGGGATCTGCAAGGAATGGAACGAGTCAGAAATGCAACCTTTAAGAATGTGAAACGATGTCATTAGCATTTACAGCTTCATCAAAGTTGCTTTATTGTTGTTGTTCTTTGCGGACAAGGTTTGTTGTTCCATTACCACGCTTGCTTCCCCCGATGCCCGTGTATTGAAGCCGTGGCCCGAGGAGCTTTTGGAGACTGACATCTTTATATCGAATATATCTGATCGTTTGCCGTGCATTGGCCTATTATTATGTGCTTGTATAGCTTCTTTTATTTGTTTTTATCCCCCCCCCCCCGGTTGTGGATTTCATTCGTCCTGTGGGACTCATAACCAATCCCAACATGTTGATTGATGCATTCATTCCCCAGTTCCCGCTCACCCCTAGAGCGGTAGGTACTTGGACTCCTTTTTATACTTAAAAGCAAAGCACCCTGTCATCAGCACAAACCGGGCCGTTGTTTTGGAGTGACAGCGGGATATTATTCAAAACTGGTTGCGTTAACGACTCCAGATTGGGAGAAGGAGAAGATCGGCCTCAATTTCAAGCAAGTGATATCAGTCTTACTCTCTGATTTTTGAGTATTTTTTTCATGTACATTTTCTAAATTGATACTGTACTGCGACCATCTTAATGTTATTGTCCATCCAAATACCGCTTCAAAGCATATAGCACATACAATACTCAGGAGTGGACAATTATTATTTAAATTATATATTTTATTTTAATTATAATATTTGTATTTAGTTATTTTGTATGCAATCAATATATTATTATCCTTTCTTCTTTTTGGAGTGAGCACCATTTGATCTGTACCTGAATGTGTACCAAGACATACAACTGAAAAATGGGCAAAGAAAGTGACTGTATGAAAATACATATTGTTATGTTGTTGAAAACTACATTTAAAAATAGGGACCATGCATAACTGTTTTCAGCTGCGCTCACATAAAAAGGGTTTTCAAGGGTTTTCTACCCCTCCGTTAGTCTTCTAAGGCGATGACACAATGTACCATTAGAACACCGGAGATGGGCCTCTACACACCTCTGTAGAGACTTCATTAAACACCAGAGAATAGTAATTTACCACATTAACTATGTAGAGAGTGTATTTATGATTAATCTGATGTCATCTTCATTGAAATAAAACATTGCTTTTCTTTGAAAAATAAGGACATTTCTAAGTGACCCCAAACTTTTGAACGCTACATCTACAGATGAGGTGACAGTGCAGTACGTTTTTCAGAACATGTCAGCGTAATGCGTGTTGCTTACGGCCTTGGCGGAGCCAGCTTCCCTGCTAGACGTGACAGCAGGAGCCTAAGTGCCTAGTTTGCCAACTGGCATGTTTCTGCTCACAGCCTGGACTGCAGCCTAATTTCACATCTTAGGTTCTTTTGTTTTTGTGTTGACTTACCGAGCAAAATCTCCTCTCAGCTCCCATTTTCATTTGCGTTCTGCTGATCGAGAACGACGGGCCGACCAAGGGAGAATCTGGATTCATCGGTCTGACGGGCGAATATACATAAAGATGATGTTCTCTCTTTCCTCCTACAAGGTGACCTTCGCAACCCGTATACATGCATGTTGAGCAAGAGGCGTGCAGCTTGAGAAGTGAGATTCCTTGTCGGGGAAGAAAAGTAGATGGCTATAGTGGATTACTTAATTGTGAGACGTTAGGATTTCTCTGGGGTCAGAACAGTCAATAACCCCAGTGGAAATACTCCACAGTTAACCTGGCCTTGTATGCGTCTGTCACTACCTGAGGGATACGTATGGGGGGTGGGAGACTTCGGGGATGTGGGTTGGTCTCGCCGTTCTGCTACAATCGCCCTCCTCCTCCTCCTCGGCCCATGCTCGGATCAAATTAGGAAACAGACTCAAAGGTCTGCTCTTGATTTCACACGGAGACGTATCGTTGAAGTTTCTCGTGCTGTAAACAAGGGTTTACAAATGTATGAAATGTCTCCCGAGTCAGCAGGAAAACGATTCTCCTAAATCCGAACCGCTTCCTCGTGCAAAGAGGATGAGCGCCGCCCTGTAAATGGAGCTCGTGAGGTCTTGTTTTTAACGTGACAAGTCAAGGACACAATATTCCTGGAATTCAAGTGGTTTAATAAGTCAAGACGACACTGGGAGGGAAAACAGAAGTGGACATTCAAAACACGATACGTTGTGTTAGCGCTTCAAATTTGTACTAAAAATGACATTAACCTTATATCTTCAAATGATCTGACATCTTTTTCTATCCTTGACCCCGTCAATCGAAACCTCCAGCAAATGAGTACACCATTGTATGAGCGAGGTACGACATGAGTCTTTGTTGACTACCTAAATTACCCCTTTTGATAAAATGCATCCCCTCAAAGGAAGCGCATCCCCTCAAAGGAAGCGCTGTGCCAACGGCTGCTTGTTTCAGTAGTGGCGTTTTGCTTTTATTTTATTGTCTTTTTTTTTGCACTTTTCCTCTCTTTTTTTCTTCTTTTCTTTCACGTTTGTCTTAGTTCGGTGGACACGGACCATAACTACTTTTCGATACTTCTACTTTTGTTCACTTTTAAGTATCGGTGAGCATAACATAACAATGACTGGGACCGTCGTCTCTGCGTCAGCTGATGCGCTCAGCTTCTGCCTGGAGAAAGACTGTGATCGCTGGAGCTACGGAGAAGGGCTGGCGGGTGTCAAGCGGAGGATCATGTGGTCTTTGGCGCGGAGCTGCTGGTAATGAGAGAGGGTCTTCGTGAGCAGTCTCCTGTGCTTCACGAGGCGTGGCTGCCGCGGACTATCCGGATCTGGCGTCTTTGCCCGGCTTCAGGACTGGCTGACAGAAGAGGCGGCGATCGCTGTTTATGTGAATGAGTGGTGCCACCCGACCAGAACTGTTGGCCGTGGGGATGCGCCGTACTATTTGCCGAGAGAGTTCACGTCCGCCATTTGGTTGTCGTGTGCGTGCCGCCATCAGCTGGCTGAGGCTGGGACACCCACTCCACTGTGTCTGCTCTGCTGAATCATCAGCCTGGAGCATTCATGGCTATCACTGGTGACTTTAACCACACCACACTGGATAACCTTCCATCATAGACTGCGAACAATAAAACTCTGGACTTGCTAATCTGATCATGACCTGGTCCGGCTGACACCCAAGTATGTTCCTCTGGTGAAGAGGCTGCCGTGACCACCAGGACTGTGAGGAGGTGGTCTATGGAGGCTAACGACGCTCTACAGGACTGCTTGATCCAGCGGACTGGGATGTGCTGTGTGGAGGACATCAGTATGACCCGACTGCATCAGTTCACACCACCATCCCACGGACTGTCGCTGCTTCCCCAACAACAAGCCCTGGATCACCAGGGACCTGACATGAAGCTGCTTTCAGGTCTGGAGGATGAGCGAGCTGAAAGCCAGCGCAACCTGTGAAGCTCAGGAGGGAGGACTCCTACAGGAGGCTGGGCCAAACTCCAGCTGAACAAAACTAGGGAGGTGTGGTCTGGCATGTAGAAGATAACTGGCTTCAAGGTTGGAGGGTGACAGCCAGGGTGCTCCCTGGAGAGAGGCCAGGCTGAACTGTTTTTCAATAGTTCCAGTTCACAGCCCTCCCCGTCTCCTCCACTCCTCCCCTCTGTCCCCTGCTGCTGAGCTGGCCCTCAATCCACCTCCCCTCTCTCTGTGACGACTGTGAGAGAAGACAGCTGGAGAAACTACACCAGCGCAGAGCTGAAGGCAGCCCAGGGTCCTAAAGACCTCGCCACCCAGCTGTCTGGTGTCCTGCGCCTCTTCAACCTCAGCCTGAGGCTGGGGGAAGTCAGTGCTGTGGAAGGCGTCGTGCCTGGTCCCTGTCCCAAAGAAGTCAGCACCATCTGGCCTCAACGACTCCTCACCTCCCATGTGATGAAGGTGCTGGAGAGGCTGGTCTTGGCCACCCTCGGCCGCAGGTGAAATCATCGTTGGACCCTCTGCAATTTGCTCACCAGCCTCATGTGGGGGCCATCATCTACCTGCTGCAGGCTCAGTCGCACCTGGATGGAACCGATGTCTCTGTGAAGTCTGACTTCTCCAGTGCATTTAACACCATCAGCCACTGCTGCTGAGTGTGGCAGGTGTGGGGTCCACCATCTCTGGATCACTGACTACCTCACAGGCAGACCACAGTTTGTCAGAATGGGCCGTGTGCTGTCTGTGGTCAGTGATGTTGGAGCCCCACAGGTCTCCTTCCTCTTCACCCTGTACAGTGACTTCCAGTACAACAGTCATGCCATCTGCAAGTACTCTGATGATTCTGCAGTGGTGTGGGATGGACGGGAGGAGGAGTACAGGGCAGTGGTGAGTTTGTAAAGTGGGCGATGAGAACCACCCTGCGTGAGCGTGGCAGACCAGAGAGATGGTGGTGGACTCAGGAGGAAGCTCCTACACCTGAGTGTGGGCGTGGACATGGTGGAGGTAAGTACCTGGGCGTCGACAGCCGACTGAACTGGAAGGCCAACATCAGCTGTGTACAAGAGGATGAGTCGTCTCTTTTTCCTTCAGCAAGATGCTGGAGTTATTCTACCAGTTGCCATTGTCTGCTGGGGGCAACGCCGGGCAGTGACACCAGTCTTAACAAACTGGTTAGGAGGCTGGCTCCATCGCCAGCTGGAACACCTGGAACAGGTGGGAGGAGGTAACTGAAGAAACTGGTGTCCATATTGGACAACCCGGACCACCCTCTCCACCTCCTACAGGGACAGAGGAGTACTTTCTCCAGGCGTCTCCTCACACGCTGCCACAAGGAGAGATACAGGAGAACATTCCTGCCGACGGCTATGAGGCTCTATAACAGTTCACCTCTTGCCAGATCACCCTAACCCTTCTTATATTTTGTGTTTTGTTTTTTTATTCTTGTGTGTTGCTGCTACTGACTCGACAAATTTCCCCTTGGGGATTAATAAAGTATATATCTATCTATCTATCTATCTCTTTGGAATTACTCAAGGGGGCTTTTTACATCTTTTTTTTTTTTAAACAATTCTTTGCCAAAAACCCTCAGCAGTGTGCACAGCTGTGGCGTTCACTGTTGCCGGTTGACACGTAAACCCACGTGAGAGAGAGAGAGATGCGTTCAGTGAACCTTCAGTGTATCGCAGAGTTGATTTTAACACGGCATACTCGGAGGAGAAAATTAGGGGCACTTGACCCACTGCTGCAGCTGTCTGAGTTCACATCATTTCACGCCGGTTCAACTCTGCACAATGTGAAGGTTCTTTGAGTCCTCGGGAACATTCTCAGATCAATGGCCCCAACAAAGAACCCTGGATTGGCTCGGCCACCGGTTTGGTCGGCGCGTGCTTTTCTTGCCTACGTTTGTTCGTTGTCTTCGAAAGGTTAGATCGTCTGTTTCCAGCCCCGCCAATCCTGTGTCAGAGCAAATGGACAGAGGGTTAAGTTAGAGTTTATGAAATGAAATGTGCGTTCACACTGAAAGCGGTGCTAATTTTTCCCGCGAGTAGATCCCATAAGCAAAGTCAACGTACGGACGTGAATGGTCGCGTTTGACGCGAATTGCGCGTTGCGAATATTCGCCTCAACTTTGGCGAAAAATCTGCCGGCGTCGAGTTGTGAAAGCCAATCAGCGTTGAGCTGCTCCGCCGTTGGTGAATCTAACTGCTGCTGCTCTAGTGGAGCTGGAAGAGACAGTCATTCAGACGTAGTCGGTGAAAGTCACGGAGCTGTGTGAGCCTACGGATGATGTCATGTATAAATATATATATATTATATTAATGTTATGAACCCAAACACGAGGGCGTTAGATGTTCAGACGTGTGTGGGATGTCCTCAACAAGTATGAAGCAGAACTAGTGGTTAGTTCTTCCGTGGTGGATGAAGGAGATGATAACTGCTTCCACGGAGATAAGCCACGCCCCTCGATCGAGTGAAGCAAAACACCACAAAGGGTCCAGCGAGTACACTTTTGCGGCTTTAGAGAAACCTTCCCTCCTCCAGCGAAGCACCCCCCGCTTATTCCCTTCCTCCTTCCATCTGTCTTTTTAACCTTCTTCCTTCTGATGTACATTTCGTCGGTCCCGTTTTGTCTCTGCCGTTTGCCGACGGGAGGAAACTGTGCCACGATTTTAGTGGGAGTGAATTCGAAATTGCATCGATCACTACTGCACTAAATATGCAATCAAACACACTGCGTCATATCCACACCGTGTTTCATTGCTTCATTAAAAAAAGCTACTATTCCTGCCACGTACTGTAGCTTATGTGAATCCTAATATATCTTCCCTGACTTAATGGAACAACGCAGCTACGAGCCTCTTTGGCTCCGCGGCCGTATCTGATGCAAGTAACGCGGGCAGACGGCTTCTGCTGGCATGTAACCAGACCTATTCATCACTCTTGACATGCCGCTGGCACATCGCTGATGAGACAGGTTCGAGACAATGCTCCTCGGGAAGATGGAACGAGGGGAGACGGATCCGAAGCATGGGCGAGCACCGTTGTTGTCGCCGGCCCGTTGACCCCGTTTGGCACCCGGTCAGGGGATCCGGAGGTTCGGCTTCTTTCATCGACGGCGGATGTCTTTGTGCAGCCTGGCTCTCTCGGTTATCTTTTCCAAGTAAATGTAGAACTCGAGTTGAAGCTTGTTACACCGAGTAGGGCGGGAGCCAGAGCCTTCAGTTATCAAGCTCCTCTTTTTAAGGAAACCAGCTTCCACCTTCAGTCCGGGAGGCAGACAGTCAACTCATTTAAGAGTAGACTGAAGACTTTTCCATTTAACCCTCTAGGGTCTAGGGGTCATTCTCAATTTTACATAATTTCACCTTTTTAAAGAGGCACTTGCATATGACACACATATATATATATATATATATATATATATATCTGTATATATATATATATATATATATGTGTGTTTTACATACAAAGTTGCAGAACATTCTCAACTCTCTATATCACAGGTGTCCAACACAAGGCCCGCGGGCCGTATCCAGCCTGCCCCATCACTGTATGTGGCCCCTGGCGGCTTAAAAGACACGTGATCACCTTTTCTGAAAGAAATTGAAGAAAAACATCCCATGCTTTTATTTTGAAGCTTTACGGTTAAATGGATTCATGTTGTAATATTAGAGACATTTCCTTATGGACAATATTTCTACACTCAAATAAACAATAATCAAATGCAAATAGAGTTATTTAACATTTAAGTTATGTTCGAGGAGTTTGTAAAGTGTTTCCGGCCCTTTAAGAGGGCAGCCATGATGCCGATTTGGCCCACGAGGAGTTTGACACCCCTGCTCTATATAATGAGGCACAATTTTCCTTAGGCACAAATGTAAAGAGAGTATATGGAACTAAAGCTGAAAATTGAAGTTCGATTTTTAAGAGTGCTTATAGTTAGGGCTGAGTCAGGTACAGGGGGCTACGAATCGAGGGCCTATCTGGTGCTGCCCGGTGGCGGCGGGCCAACGGGGAAATGAAGGGGCCTTGCTCAGGCTGGACGAGCAATCAAAGAAGTTCTTACAACTTATCTTAAATGCTTCTATTGTATTTGTTCAGGATTGTAGAGCAAGACAAAGTGTTGCATGCATCAGTGCTGTGATACATTATTCAATTAAAAAGGTACTCCCACTCTAAGGCTGCCGTCTTTACACCGTCATGCTAAATGTCCACGCGGCTACATTTATGTCGGTCCTCTCTGAAGCCGGGCGCTTCCAACTTTCAGAGACTTCAGGATAATGAAACTTAACACTGATAAATACCAAGCAGACTTTTTGTTTGCGTGCTCTGAAGATAAAACGGCCCGCTTGTTCACGATCAGCCATAAGTGATGTCCTGCCACCTCGGTGGGTTTATAACGACTGTATTTTCATGGAGAGCCGTCTCTGATTACACGGATGCTGCAGCCAGCATAACCAGGGTGATTCGATTGGGAGAAACTAAAAGGATTTGCAGGAGCTGTTGGACATGAATACCTTCGTTTGCGCGAACGACAGTGTTTGCTATCGTTCGGCATTCGAATCGAACGCAGTTCCTGCCGCCGTAGCGGTCAAGGCGACGTCGGGATGTTGCCCGCAGACTGATATCAGTGAACGCTGTGAGGCTGCTGTGAATCTTGAACAGCTACGGGATTAAAAAAAAAATCGAAATCCTTTTTTTCCTGCAAAGGAAGAACCACTTCTTTATCTTATCAGAGGAAACCAAAGTTCAATATATGAAAATACACTGTGTGAAAATCCCTTTTACTTGAGTGCATACACTTCCAGTCTCACACACACACACACACACAAGTTGACTTATAGGTACATATTTTCGAGCTCGGGTGCTGATATCACACAGAAATCCAATTCCACAAAGAGCAGTGGCCATTTTCAGGCGAGTCAAAATGCTAAATTTTGGACCCAAGGCCTCAGGAGCCAAAACGTATACGCAGCCACCCAATTCGAAGTCGTGACACCCCATGTGTTACGTTGTTTTTGAGACTGTCCCGCCCCCCCACCCCATTTCTCTCTCTCCTATTTGACTTCCCTCCCCTCTTGTTCTGCCCTTTCATCTTGTAAATGTGCATCAGCCACAAAGCTCTATGAGGCCAATATTTTTTTTTTTTTACATACAATAGTGCTTTCAAAGCACAAGCGAACCACAGTCACGTATCATCCCCCCCCCCCCCCCCCACACACACACCAGTTGCAAGCTTCTGCAAAGAAGAGCCTTTTGGAATTCAAGACTTCCCCCTCTTGCATAGCAACATGATATGCTGCTGTCGTTTTAATTGGTCTTCGGGTATATGCAAGAAATGCGTCTGTGGAGATAAATACATTTGAAATGTCTAGGATGAAGTTTTATGTGTTTTATGTGCAAAAAGGAAATAAATAATGTGATGCATTTCAAAACTACCGCAGCATCCAAGAAAAATATCGGCGTACAGAAGAATTCACAATCCTTTTGTGTGTCAAGTCTAAGAAGCAAATGATGATGATGATGATCTCGTAGATTTTTCCAGATGTTTTTTTGCATTTTACTCTTCCTCTACCGAACAGTTTACTCACCAGTTCATCGGCATACATTACTGTGTCTATTGTTTGAAGAATGCCAATATGAATACTGAAACCCTTAAAGAGATTCATATACCAATAGAGAGCTTCATGCGTTACCCATCATGCAAGTGGAAGCCGCTTCCAGCTGTCTGACGCTAGCTATTTGCCGCCAAATTGCACAGCGCTCATTAAGCGGCATCGACTGATAATTCCGTTTGTATCCCGCGTCGCATTGAATTGAAGAATTCTCGGCATTAAAATCGAAGAACGAAAGCAAAGCCATGCAACCCCTCTTCCTCTTCATCGGGGCACGGACGGGCTCGAATGCATCATTTGACTGGCGACGTTTAGACGCCACTAAATCTTCGACACCTCCCGCATTAAGTCAGAATTAATCACGCATTCGTTAAGCACGACTCAAATTGGTTTGAACCCTGATTACAAATGATTGATGGATAATTTGTGCGCACGGATAACTTCATTTTGGGCTTCTAAGAGGTATTGTGTTGGGATAAAAGACACAAAGCCACTCCTTAATGAACGCTATACAATGGCGGTATTGTTTCCTCCGGTGCCTCCACACACACACACACACACACACATACATACACACACCTCTTACGTTGAGTTCGGCATCTTTCCCTTTGTTCTTGTTTGGAACAATACATCTCTTGATTGAATAATCTGTTATGTCTGTATCTTGACACGAGCATCTCTCAAATTAAGAGAGAGCTTCTTTTTTTTATGCAGGTGGCACAGCAGCGGCAACTTCATCAATTATTTATGCTAATCGCCCGTCACGGCCAGAGGATCAGTCCGGATTTAATGGTTAATGACGTTGATCTGTGCGGCGCATCAGACAGATGATCGCGAACAGAGATCGCAAGCTTATCAGTCTGAGCCCTGAGCTCAGTTAAATATTGTTTTTCTTCAAGGACAGTTTTTCTATACCGTCAGTGAAAGTCTAAACTCTGCATATTGTCAACTTGGTCGACTAATCAGGCTTTTTTTTTCTCCCAAAAAAGTATATGATCAGATCTGCACATGTGTTTTTCCTCAGGGCTCGAATTTACTTGCATTTTTCCCTAAACTGCATAACGACAGATATAACGGGTATAATAAATAACGGTTGGGAATCTTCCACGCCACCTGTTTGATTGTCCCCAACTTGTAATTACCATTTAAAAAATGGGTAGTTCCCACATTTTGACTCGGTTGTAATTAATATTATTAGAGATGACTGGCATGAAAAGTCATAAAGTATGTTTCACTACACTACGTTATATTCACGTTAGCAAAAATTACCCCATGAGAAAGAAAATTTTCCTTTTCATGCTTTGCCTTTTGATAGATGTGTTACGCAACACAATGGTGCCGGTAAGGTGCACAAAGAACACAAACTAAGCTATTTGAGTATTTATTTTGCAGGTAGTACATGAACGAGGGGGGGGGGGGGGGGTTCCTGAACATGACATATCTCTCATATTGATCCCTTGCTTTCTCCCTGGAGCCCACTTTGGAAACAACTGCCATCAGTCACTTTGCAAGAGCTTGTAAAAGCCAAAGCAAAAGCCCCCGTCCTGCCTGACCCTGAACGCACCACGCCCCAATCGCCGAACGATTTCTCTGTTAGTTTACGACAGGGGAGGCCAGTTCATTATTTACTCTGTATAAATTAAGGTCAGATGAAATTGATTAACCCCCCTCCAGCTCACACAGTGCTGGCCCTTTCAGATGTGTCCCTGCTCTGGGACTAAGAGGTATTGACACGCCAAGTCTGGCAGAAGTAGGAAAATAAGCTGTTGACAGGGAGCAGAGGGGACAAAGTCAAATACCTCGCCGGCCACCGGTTAATCTGGATGATGCAATCAGCCCCCTCCTCCCCCCCCCAATCAGGACGGGAGGGATGCCAAGGGGGTCTGGAAGATGTTTTCGGGATGATATCTCTGAAGGCCTTTTATTTGATTTCCAAATCAGACGGCACATGCCTGAGATTACTTCTCAAGCTGGAGGCCTTCAGACACGACTGCTCATGTGCTTGAAAAGTTCAGTTGATATTGATACAGTTTAAGGAGGGGTTTTATGAAGGATTGAAAACATAATTCCTATCTCATGCAAAGAAAAGGCTCTTTCTTTAACATTCATACTGGAGGGACACTGAGCAGCAACAATGTGGGATCATGATTCAGACGTGGCTACATACTTGGGAAATAACACTGGATATGAAGGAATTTCTCAAAATCTGCTCAATGCAGCCCGTCAGAGAGCCTCTGACATACTGTAGATAATGGATGTAAGAATTAAAGAGTCAGTTAAAGAAGTGTTGCCTACTGGCATATCAATGGAATATAATCCAACAATGGCCTTTTTTGATAATTTATTTTTGCCAAGAAAGAAGAATGTATATCAAGAGTTGAGAAGAGAGGAGTAAGAAGAGTTTGCCACATGTGCTGGCGGATCTCAATGAATATTAATGAGCAGGATGGGTGGCATGGAGACTTTATGGGATGGCAGAGATTATATGATGATAAAAAAAAAGACAAACATGAAGACTCACGTCATCTTCCATTGAACATAAATCTATCACAGAGCCTAAACCTCGGTCATAACATCATATGTACATATATGTGCTATATATATATATATATATATATATATATACACATACATTCTTTGGTTGTTGTTGAATATATCAATTTGTTTTATATAAATTTATTTATATGAATATATAAAAATATATATTATACAGGACTGTCTCAGAAAATTAGAATATTGTGATAAAGTTCTTTATTTTCTGTAATGCAATTAAAAAAACAAAAATGTCATGCATTCTGGATTCATTACAAATCAACTGAAATATTGCAAGCCTTTTATTCTTTTAATATTGCTGATTATGGCTTACAGCTTAAGAAAACTCTAAAATCCTATCTCATAAAATTTTAATATTTCCTCAGACCAAGTAAAAAAAAGATTTATAACAGCTGAGTGTTTGTCAAGGCTCAGGAAACCCTTGCAGGTGTTTCGAGTTAATTAGACAATTCAAGTGATTTGTTTAATACCCTACTAGTATACTTTTTCATGATATTCTAATATTTAGAGATAGGATATTTGAGTTTTCTTAAGCTGTAAGCCATAATCAGCAATATTAAAAGAATAAAAGGCTTGCAATATTTTAGTTGATTTGTAATGAATCCAGAATGCATGACATTTTTGTTTTTTTAATTGCATTACAGAAAATAAAGAACTTCATCACAATATTCTAATTTTCTGAGACAGTCCTGTATATATATAATATATATATATATTTGTATATACATTTATTTATATATAAATATATATCTATATATAGATATTCAATTATATATAGTATATATATATATTAAAATATATATATATATATATATATATTACATCTGCATGTCTAATAGTGGAACACACACATTCAGTGGGGTGAGACCGGGACCGGAGGAGGCAGGCAGTGAAGTCGGTCTGATATTTAGATGTTATAGAGAGGTCTGTTACAAAAGTCCTCAATATCTAATTTCAGTTTTAGCTGAAACACTTCACTTTTGATATTTAGATTTGCTAGTTTGAGTCAAGCCCAGTTTCTGATCCTAAAAGCTTTGCGCTTTGTGTATTGATTTGCTTACAGCACACAGTCAAAATCAATTAATTTCTGTAAACCGTATTTGCATGAATTAGAGACAGAGTTATAAAACAATAAACAACTGTTTGTGACATTTTCTTTGTAAATGTCAAGAACTTTGTTAGGAAACTAAAATGCTCTGATACTCATTCCTCAGCACTGCTCAACAAAATATGCTCTGTACTTGTTTTGTAGGCTACACTTAACAGTGTAGGTGGTTATGTTGTGGCTCCATGGCAACAGGCGCACTGGCCCGCCCACACAGACAGATTCATGATGAATGTCCAGATACCTGTTTTTCCTCACCCAATACTGAAAAGACTATGATTGTCTGATTGCAAAAAGGAAAATGCTTTTTAGTCGTCTGATGAAACTATAGTCTTGACTTCTCATAATAAATCAGAGATGGATTACATCATATAGAATCAGTGCATCGAATGCAGATGAGACGCAATATGTATAAGACCAGGGAATGACTGGGCTCGTTTTGTTCCTCAAATAAAAACACATCTTTTCCGACTTTACCTTGAATAAAAATAGATTAGCACCTCAGTGGCACTCACAGTATTACTCGTGGTATTACTCGTGGTATTACTGATGGTATTACTGGTGGTATTACTCGTGGAATTAGTTGTGGTATTACTCATGGTATAACTCAAGGTATTACTCGTATTACTGATGGTATTACTCATGGTTTTACTGATGGTATTACTCATGGTATTACTTATGGCATTACTCGTGGTATTACTCGTGGTATTACTCATGGTTTTACTGTTGGTATTATTCATGGTATTACTTATGGTATTACTGATGGTATTACTTGTGGTTTTACTCGTGGTATAACTCGAGGTATTACTCGTATTACTGATGGTATTACTCGAGGTATTATTCATGGTATTACTTATGGCATTACTTGTGGTATTACTGATGGTATTACTGGTGGTATTACTTGTGGTATTACTGATGGTATTACTCATGGTTTTACTGATGGTATTATTCATGGTATTACTTATGGCATTACTCGTGGTATTACTGATGGTATTACTCGTGGTTTTACTCGTGGTATAACTCGAGGTATTACTCGTATTACTGATGGTATTACTCGAGGTATTATTCATGGTATTACTTATGGCATTACTCGTGGTATTACTGATGGTATTACTGGTGGTATTACTGGTGGCATTACTCGTGGTATTACTTATGGCATTACTCGTGGTATTACTTGTGGTATTACTCATGGTATTACTCGTGGTTTTAGTCGTGGTATTACTCATGGTATAACTCAAGGTATTATTCATATTAGTGATGGTATTACTCATGGTTTTACTGATGGTATAACTCGAGGTATTACTCATGGTATTACTGATGGTATTACCGGTGGTATTACTCGTGGTATTACTCGTGGTAATACTCGTATTACTTTTTGTATTACTTATGGTATTACTTATAGTATTGTTGTAGTTTGGCTTTCTTGGAGAAATGTGACTTCCTTGATTCTAGTTGTTCTGAGTTTGTCTTCATGGTTGAATTCACTTATAGTAAGTCGCTTTGGATAAAAGCGTCTGCTAAATGACATGTGATGTGATGTAATGTAATGTAATGTAAAAATCCTCAGCCAATTGAATTACTGCTGGCATCTCACCTAAAACAAAGTGTGGCGTGTGTGTCCGTTACTATTAGAACGGCCGTAACAAGGCCCGCCAGAACCGTGGAGGCAGAGGCCCTGGCCGCAGTTAAAGAAGCCCCATTACAGACACAGTTGGGGGGGGGGGGGGGGGATTTTGTCCATTTAGGCAACGGTTGACATGCAAATGGAGGAATGACACCGTGGCGGATTCCTCTGCCGTGAATGCAATTTATTCCGAGGGAAGAAATGGTGGCCGGGGATTTTGCCCAGCTGTAAATTCTATTTTTGTGCTCTCGGAATAATTTCACACTTTTCTCTGAATTTTAGCACATTCTACAGAGCTCTGTGTATTATCAGGAGGCATATTTGTACGGGTGAGAAACTGCCATCATACAAATGTCTTTTTTTGTGTGTGGCTATTTTAATGTCTCTTTTTATGTCTGTTTATGTTTGTTGTCGTGACACTTTTCTAGAATTTTATTGGGTTGTTAAAACTGAGGAATGTGTGAGCCATTGGCGATCTGCAGGGTCAACTTTAAACATTCTTACTTTTCATCTCACTGTTTTTTTTTGCTCAGAGATAAACCCCCCCGGGGTATACCTGCTCAGCACAAAGGCAAAAGTCCTTCGCTCGGTCTTCGTGGAACGTGAGAACGACTAAATCAATTAGTTTGTTCTTTCAGCACTGGGACCAGTGAAGGGGAGGAGAACGGTTTACAATGGGGTCTGTAGACAATGTAATTATAACAAGGGCAGCGGTGAGATGTAGAGGTTCTATTACTGGGTCAGTGGTTAGCCGCTCTGACTTTCTTTTTATTTATTTATTATCAGACAAAAGACAATACATAGACATAACACCTAGAGGACGACGAAACAGTGGACAAAACATCATAAAGTCAGAGTATTGAGAAAAAGAAAAAATAAATAAAAATAAATGCATGTGTACATGTGTGCGTGTACATGTGTGTGTGAGCTTTTTTTAATTCATTTTTTATTTCAAGAAACAAAATTAATGGATGAAGGCAGATGTATATGTTTGAGCGTATGCATGTACGTGGAATTGAATTGGTTCCCAGACAAGGGAAAATAAATAACTGAATTATTTAAGATGAATTAACTTATCAATAAAGTAGCAGGGCTGACTTTATTTTGTAAATTTTTTTATTTATTAGAAAACAAAAGAGAATACATAGACATAACACCTAGAGGACGACGAAACAGTGCGGACGACAAAACATCATAAAGTCAGAGTATTGAGAAAAAGAAAAAAATTGTGTACATGTGTGCGTAAGCTTTTTTAATTTATTTTTAATTTAAAGAAACAAAATACATGGATGAAGGCAGATGTATACGTATGAGCGTATGCATGTACGTGGAATTGAATAGTTTCCCAGGCAAGGGAAAATAAAAATAAATAAATGAATTAAGATGAATTAACTTATCAATAAGGTAGCAGGTCCGACTTTCAATCAGGGGGTTGGCGGTTCAATCCCCGCCCTAGTCCATGTGTCCTTGAGCAAGACACTTAACCCTGAATTGCTCCCAGAAGCTGTATCAATTTAACAACCCTCGATTATAGAAAAGGAGCATGTGTCTGAATGAAAAGTCGCCTTTTCATTCAGACACATGCTCCTTTTCTATAATCGAGGGTTGTATTATGCTTTGAAGTCACATTCATTGCTCTTCATCCCTCCTATTGTCACGTCCTGTTATCCCCGTGTGCTCCCAACAAGCTTGAGGGGCGCTCGCTCGACATCATACCCTGTGGGCGGCAGCTGTTGGCCTTCTCCATTAATGTTATCCGCCGTACATGACAAGCAATATGAGATGGAATATCATGATTACAAATGTCCTCTCGCTGGTGTCGGCTGTTCTCACGGTGGAATTATATTTCAAAAGGCGAGACATGTTGTTTTTGTCCTCTTTCCCTTGGAAGCCAAGTGATAATCATGTCCCCTATCTGTCGGCCTGATGACGGTTGAATTGCACAGCAATGTCGCATTTATAATAGATAGGACGGAGAGAGGCACAGCGAGACATTCTGATGTACTGAAAGAATGCAGGTAGACGGGAGCCGCACACATCACTCATCCAGTTAATAATAAAACGGACACCCGAGCGCTGAAGATACACAAATGAGGCCATTATAGTCCCATTTGTTTGTGAACGGTCCTGACTTTAGCGTCACGGGGATCTTCCTTGAAATATACAGTATATTCAATTCAATTCAGTTTATTCGTAGAGCCCATTTTCAATTACATATTTGCCTCAGTGCTTTACAATCTATACACATAGACATCCCTGACCTTTGACCTCACATCGGATCAGGAAAAACTCCCAAATAACCCTTCACAAGGAAAAAAATGGAAGAGACCTTCAGGAGAGCAACAGAGGAGGATCCCTCTCCAGTATGGACAGAATAATAGATGCCATGTGACCAGAAGGACACATTAGAGTTAAAACACATTCAATGAATATGACAGAGTGTGTGAATAGTTGGTAGAAGGCATGGACCACGATCCAGACCTCCATGATCCATCAGGCAGATGGAGGTAGAGAGGAGGAGTGGGCGGAGCATCAGCAGGGCCATGGCGTAGTTGTAAAAGATATAAGAATACATTGCAAATGTGGTGAAATATAATATCTATGGTCAAAGAAATGTAATCAATGTACTGCAAAATAAATAACAAAAACAGTGAACTTGCACCCTGTAAACCCTCCAAAAAAGCCTGGTTTCATTATTAGACTCAGTCTTATCACTATGTTCCATCTTCAATTTGTGAAAACTGTGTGTAACCCGAATCTAAAGTAACTGGTAGGTACACACCTTCTGGATGTGTGTGTGTGTGTGTGTGTTTGTGGCTTTTGTGTGTACACACATTAGATCCTTGAAGTTGATTGACTGAAAAACACAGTTGGAAATAACAGCATTCCAGAAAGCAATCGTTTCAAACACTGACAGAAACGAGATGAATTCATTTTTTTACAGTTAACAGAAAATTGCTTCTCTCGTCGTGTATTACTGTGATTCTACTCATGGAGACTCGTAACATTCCTAAAGCTGCGATTGGCTTGAAAACGTGTGGGGAGTAATTTGATGAGGCAACTGTGGGTCAGTGGTTGTCAGGTACATTTTTCAATCAAAGGGTTGGTGGTTCAATCCCCGCCCTAGTCGATGTGTCCTTGAGCAAGACACTTCACCCTGAATTGCTAAATCAGCTAAGTGTAATGCCAATTATTATGAGTATGCAATGGCACCAGTGAATCATTTTGGGAGTGGAGACATCAACATTTCCTGTTATAGTGCTCTCTACATATTTATGCACATTTATCACCAGCTACTGTCAGGGCAGGTCTGAGTTGGATTTCATTGGAAATCCCGAGGATACGCAACCGAACAGTTTCTTTGCTGCAGGATGCGACGGGACTCGGATGAAATGCGGTCTTAATTTTGAGGAACATAATGCTCCGTCTAACACTTTTTAATCCTTGTGTGCGCGGACTGTATTGGGTGTTGTGGTGAGCCGTTTTCTCAAGAGCGAGCTTTTTGTGAAAGCAGAAGCCACCAAGCTGGAGCTAAGCTCCTCCAACTTTCCGTACCACCACCACCAATGTGGATACGAGAAACTTCATGTGATGAAAGCAGGGCTCTCAAGTGTCACGCAATGAGCGTGACACTCACGCATTTCGGTCTTAAGTCACGCACTCCCGCCACACATTGTATTTCTCACGCTGAAAAACTCTCGGCTATTTAATGTTTTAATGTGCCGCAGCGCGCAAACGTGAGCTGGACGCGCTGCCCTCACCGTGGAGGAATCAAGCGCTCCCCTGGAGTTCTGCTGTGAGGAGCCACTTATCAGCCAATCAAAAAAAAGAAATGGGCCACACAATAGCCAATCAGAAAAAAACCCGTATCTGTTGTATCTGGGTAAGATTTAATCCAGCAACCAATGAAAATAAAGCATCCTGGAATTGCGCGCGACTGACTGATATCCGAAAATGTTGTTCTGCGGCGGGGGGGGGGGGGGGGGGGGGTGATGGAAATGTCACTCTTGCCTGTCTTCAAAACTTGAGAGCCCTGTGAAAGTTTGGTAATTTAATTCAAAGCCTAAAATCGCATTCACACCAAAAGCTAAACGGTTAAAGATGCATTTGAAAAAGTCAAAAGAAGTTCAAACTAAATAAATGTTGAGAGAACAAAAGATGTTTGGCCGCAGGTAGATTTATATGTTAGTCAAAAAAACGATTTGTTTTCTCAGTGTCTATATAATCTGAAATTATTCATTAAATTCAATATATTTTGTATATATAAATTACAAATTTACACAGAGGGCTTTACAATCCGTACACGTAGACATCCCTGTCCCAGGGCCTCACATCTCACACGTGTTGACTCTTATGCTCGCGTAACATTTGGTGAAGTTACACTTTTACATTTGTGGATCGATATAATATCCAAGCATGAGCCTGTAACTGTAATGAAGATGAACTGCTTTCTGAAAGCAGCTCACTGCAGAGGGTGCTGTGTTCTGCAGTACGTCCATGTTGGCCATGATGCAGTGCACGGGGGGGGGGGGGGGGGGGCCGTCCAAGGACTTCTCGACATGTTATTAAAACAGAAAAGAAAAAAGAAAACCTCCGTGGATACGGAAGTCTTTGACGTCACCGCACCGCCACACAACACAGCGAGTGCATTTCTATACATTTTCCTCCTGTCAAAACCTGCACTGAGCGCCCATTAAACATGACCCAGAGTTTGGCCTTGGGAATGGAAGATGTGCCGTGAATCACACAGCAGGGCGCCGGGATTGGGGGAAGACGGATGAGTTGGGTTATCAACTCAATATACAGTAAGAGGACTTAAGGACCTAGTGATAGACACGATGTTACTGCAATCCATCATCGCAGCCATTAGTTACACTGGTGATAAATGGAGATACACTGTAACTGCGATGATCAAAGGCATCGTATGTGCAGTCTAAACACTCCTACATGCATAATATTGGCCTTATAAAGTGTGTGAGGAAATAAATGCAAATTCTAACCAGCTGCAGATCCTAATTAGGTTTCCTATGAGGATCTAAACAAACAAACCTCTTCTTGCAATGTTAGATGTACCTCACACCATCACATATCTTTCCCTGGCAGACAGGATATATCTGTCTCACACACACACACACACCGTCTTCTCATTACGCCAGGGCGATGAAAATACATCATCCCTCAAAGACGGCAAATGTATCAACACTTATGAGCCGTCTCGCTCCGTTGTGCTGTAGGATCCTCAAAGGCCACGTTAGTTTGAACTTGTTACTGTACTTATTAGCAAGGAGGTGAAAGAATAGTTCAAAACCTCGGATCCCCGTGGCCGCAGGAAAAGTCAGGATCCAACAGTTTAAAGTTTAACAATATTTAACGGCAAAGATGATAAACAAGTCTCGCTCACGATCGTGGCGTTGGACAGACTCCCTCAGCTCACAAGCTCCCGAGGCAAGACGATGGAACTCAGACTCCATAACACAGATAGCGGCTATTAGTAGCATGCAGAAAGAGTTCACGCCTAAAGGTTAGTACCTTTTTGCTGATTCAACCAATGCTGGCATTCTGTTTCGCTAAGATAATTATTCAAAATGGCGGGGGTCAAACCGCACACTTCCGGTCAAGGAGCGGCATTCAGAACGTCTCAGGTTTCAACCGGCATCCATCTTAACTATCACCTGTGAACAACAACATCTCATTCATTCTCATGCATCATACAGATTATGACCTTTGTCATCACATCGTTACAATAAAACAGTGCTTTACAATAAATTCACAATACATTCATCATATATATATATATATATTGATGTTTATGTTTGACATTGTACTTTTTTATGTTTATACACTACCGTTCAAAAGTTTGGGGTCACTTAGAAATGTCTTTATTTTTCAAAGAAAAGCACTGTTTTTTCAATAAAGATAACATTAATCAAAAATACACACTATACATTGTTAATGTGGTAAATGACTATTCTAGGTGGAAACGTCTGGTTTCTAATGAAATATCTCCAGAGGTGTATAGAGGCCCATTTCCATCAACTATCACTCCAGTGTTCTAATGGTACATTGTGTTTGATAATCGCCTTAGAAGACTAATGTCTGATTAGAAAACCCTTGTGCAATTATGTTAGCACAGCTGAAAACAGTTATGCTGGTGATATAAGCTATTCAACTGGCCTTCCTTTGAGCTTGAAGATTGAAGAACAAAATTAATACTTCAAATATTAATCATTATTTCTAACCTTGTCAATGTCTTGACTATATTTTCTATTCAATTTTCAATTCATTTGATAAATAAAAGTGAGTTTTCATGGAAGACACGAAATTGTCTGGATGACCCGAAACTTTTGAACGGTAGTGTATGTCTAAACGAATTTAAAAAAATACATTCATCTTCTTCAGAATATTCCCCATTTATCATATCTTTCTGTATATATTATCTTAAAGCTTATTTATTATTTGCATGTGCAAGTATATATGAAATCCACTACAACTCTACAGAGTGAACAAAAGAAAGACGCAGCGTCGGCCCCCCCGAGGGCCAGGGAGGCAGATGGGCCTCAGAATAGTGAAAATGAATGGACGCCGATAGAGTGGAAAAAGTCTCGAAACGACAGTTAAAAGAGGCCGAGATGCAAAAGCGGGCATTACGGGGGCAAAAAGTGAGACGGAATCCCCCATGAAGACGCTACATTAGCTCCCTCTGACTGCTGGTGGAGGCAGTCGCCCTAATCATTTGCCAGTCTAATGGCAGGGAGGTGGTGATGAGAGCTAATGCATACTGTTGCAGGACATTAAAGGGAGGGAGGCCATTTTGGGGTATAAATTCCTTCAGATCCCACCTCCCTTTTTTTTTAATGGTTCCACTTGATTGATAGTCCTCTAAATGTTGCTCTACATTTAGATGTAATTGGGACAGTCTTATCAGAGAAGATGAAAGACCTCTCTATTCTGGGGTTCATTCCAGTTATACTCCACAAATGACACAGCCACTTAATTTATCAGTGGAATATCTCAGCCCCGCCATATTGGGAAAGTGGCATGCTCCAGGTTGCCAAAAGCCTCAGCGGTAAGAATGGCGTCCTTATGGGTGAGAATTATAACATGTATGAATAATGCAGTCAGGGGTCAGAATAGGTCAGCGATCCCGATACGCAATGCAGCAGTTCAAATGATATTTCCACAGATTTTCCGACATACGTTTCCCCCGGACTGACTGTGTTGCTTTTGTGACCTTTCTCGATTTAATGTTTCATTTCTTAGGCGTTACATTAAATTCAGTTTCATCCCAAAGACTAAGTGGTGTTAGTTTTTAGTTTTAGTTGTGGAAACAAAATGGACAGAATGAAAGAATGAAGCAAAAGGGGTCCAGAAAAAAAATAAGTGGCCTGCTCAACAGAAAAGGCACAATGTAATACCGATTTATTTTCTTTGGCTACTTGTGGCTTTGAGCTGTATTCAAGTGCAAGTCAGTGTCTGAAGAAAAGCATAAATAATCAAACCAACAGATCATACAAACAACATTGCTAAAACCGTTTAATCCTAAACAATTATAAACTAGAATGGGCACTCGGTAGAGCGCATACCTTCGCATATCACAAGATTGGGCATTGCATTATGAACATGTTGGCATTAGTTGCATGCCAATTGGATAGAAATTGACCGCGCTATGGTAAAAAGAAGATGTTGACCTTTTCATGACCTTGACCTTTGACCCGATCGATCCCAAAATCTAATCAAATGGTCCCCGGATAATAACCAATCATCCCACCAAATGTCATGCGATTCGGTATTATACTTTTTGACTTATGCGAATAACACGCATATAAATACACGGCGATCAAAACATAACCTTCCGCATTTTCAATGCTAAGGTAAAAAGGTACTAAACAGTAAAGTAAGGAGGCCAATACAGCAATACATCTGCAGTGGTTCTCAAACTTTTTCTGTCACGCCCCACTTCGGCGGAAGAAAGATGTTAATGCGACAAAATGTTTCCCTCCAAAATAAATTCTTCCTGTTCTGACTCTGCCTTCCTGCCCCTTTTTTTTTACTCGTTTGCCTCATGGAGATCTCCTGTTGTGGACCCTGACTGTACCCAGTCAAAGCAATCATCTTTACCCCACGTCTCAGAGTCATGCTTTCCGGTTCCAGTTGGTTGCCCCATTACAAACTCACTCTTTATACAATGTCAGTTGCGCCGAGTCTCGAGTAATGATGACTTCGTTAAAGCCCGACTACATCAGTCGATCCATCGTGCCCATCCCGATTCATTGTACAACTTCAGAAGCTAAAATGTGTTTGGCCAAACTGTAACGTGTCCTGATATGATGAGCACGGTGAGCACCATTTCCACTAATCTCATCACTAGAATATATATTTTTAATGGCATATCATGACAGCCAAAAACCTAACAGCACTCTCATAAGTAATTAATCTTTGCTCTCAAGATGATTTACTGGGCAGTTCCTGTTCCGTTACTGAAAATAGTCAGGTCAACAAAGATTTGAGGACTTCCCCCCTCAGCCAATGAAGCGGCTCAGATAGCTGAAATTGAAACGGTGGTATCTGATTGCGAAAAAATTATCCTTTCTTTCCTGCTATTCCCCACACACTGCGCCCTAGAGGGCTAGCAGAAGTAAACAGCGGACACAACTCAAATCAAAGGGCAGCATTGTAATCATCGAACTGAGAAATGACTTCACAGGTCTCTGTAGGTAAACTGTTCCTCGGGTAATAACCGTGAATATCCATCCATGAATGGTTCTTTAAAAAGCTTTGTGGTTTTACGAAGAACCATCACGGAAATGATGCCTTAAAGAACCATTTTCTGAAAGTTCTTTGAGACACTTTTGTAGGTTCTTTGAAGAACTCTAAGGAAATGGTTCCAAACACTGGTTTTAAAGATTCTTTGTGGAACCAGAAACGGCTCTTCCATGGCACCACTCTGAGGAGACATTTTCAGTTCCAAATGGTACCTTCATTTTTCTGTGTGTGTGCTTCATCTCAGTGTCCAGAGGGTCCCCGAGACCCTCTCCTGTGCTACCTTGTTGAGGCATGCATCGTGAAGTCTGCTCAAGTTTCTGCTTGAGGTCATTTGCAATTTCCGGTACTCGCGGATTCCCTGAAACAATCTTGCAAAAACAAGGTAGTCACATATTTAGATGGAGCCCTCTCTTACCCATGTTCCCACTATTACAAACAAACATGTCCTAAACTTTGCCATAAATTAAAATACCAAAAATGGCTCCACGCCAAGAACAAATATTTTTTTCTTGATAATTCTATCTTTGAAGAGATGCTGTACTCGTCTAACAGCGGTTCAATAAGAGTTCATCTACGCTGCATTCGATAACCAGCGCTGTGGATTTAATCGGGTCATTGACCAATATTTCACACAAGACCGTGCTTTATGTTTTCATATGATTCCCCAGTGGCTTAAAAAAAATGCTGCGTAAAATCTATGAAATGGACGCAGGTTCTGCTGCAGTGTGATCTAGTAGTTCCTCCCTTATCCAATGAGTGGTTCTGTACGAAAATCATGGTGATAGAAAAACATCCTCAATTAAATGCATTTACTGTAAAGTTTGGTTCGGCCAACGGGATCAAAAAGGCCAGACAGAAACATTCTTCCCAAGACACAGACCAACCGGTTTGTCAGCAGCATCATTAACTTCGCATTGAAAATGCGGAAGGTAATGTTTTGATCGCCATGTATTTATTTATTTGTATGCGTGTTACTCGCATAACTCAAAAAGTATTAAACCGAATCGCATGAAATTTGGGGGGATGATTGGTTATTATCCGGGGACCATTTGCTTAGATTTTGGGATCGATTGGGTTAAAGGTCAAGGTCAAGGTCATGAAAAGGTCAACATCTTGTTTTTACCATAGTGCGGTCAATTTCTATCCAATTGGTATGCAACCAATACCAAAATGTTCATAATTCAATGCCCAATCTTGTGACATGAGAAGGTATGCGCTCTACCGAGTGCCCGTTCTAGTTCACCAATGTAGTCTTATTATCGCGACCAAAGTGATAAACCTAGCGATATATTGCTCGTAAAAATTGTGATTAATTGGTTGCCGACCAGATTTGGCAACATTAAAGCTGTCATTAAATTCTAATTAGTTCTACATGAAGAAACAAAAGACCTGATTGCTTTAATCATACATATTTATTAGGCTCAACTTGGAGAAACAGGGAGATAAATAAACACACTGGAGAGATAATTGCCTGTGGAAAAAAAAAACTGCACCCACTGTTGAACACTGACTCGCACAAACAATACTACATAATAATTAGGGGGAACGTGACGCCTCTGTGGTGATAAACAACTCTGAGATTCTAAAATCTAATTAACTTAGTGATCCAGTTGGTGTCATGGAGGTTTATTCTGCCAAAACCTGCTCACCTCATCAGACCGGTCAGCAGCTTTTTTGTTTGTCAGTGAGGATTGCACACTTATTGGCTTGGCGTTTGCAGATTCAAAAGCTTCAGACAAAGTCTTTCGGGACCGAACAATGTCTTTAAAGCAACTCCGAGATGATCTATTGACGGTTAATTAACCGCAGAGTGCCGACGGTAAAAGACGGGCCTAAATCAACAGGGCCTGACATGGTCGACATCTTGGGACGTGCACGTTTCCTGAGAAGATGGATGGGGTTATGTAAATTAAGGCTTATTCTGGGTAAGGCGAGTACGTTTTTTTTTTTCAAGCCAGCTTTACTCGGGGGCGGAGCCTCTCTGTAACGATCCGTCTCTGCAGGTGGGATCTCTGCAGTGACACTTAGTATGGCTAACACCATAGTAAGATCATTTTTGTGAGTGTAACAGCTCTGTGGCCGTCACCCGTGGGTTTTCCCCCCCCAAAGCACCAAGGATTCGACACACGAGGGATATTTGGTAACATCTTCATCGCTTTCAGGACGCAGACTGTGTCTCTGCTCTGCTCACCACTCTCACCATCTCCCCTCCAGCTTATATAGCTGAGGGCCGATCAACCAGATCCCCCACATCTGGGGCCAATTAGGCCCATTTGCGGCACCTGTCCCCGAGCCACTCCCCCACACACCTCCACAGCTGACCCCAAATCCACCCAGCTGCCACACGACGTAACTCCCTGGAAAGCCAAAGCCTCCCTCCTCTCGTCTCTTCCTTTAGGTACAGGGCTGCTCTTCTCGTTGCACTGATGTCATTCTTCTCCTTTTACACGAGAGGTTTTTCACTAAAATATTGAATATATGATTTGACCATGTTATTATTTCATTGATTTTATTTGATGCAACCTTTAATTTGATAGCCCTTTCATCAGTTCAATCATTATTATCGTAGTTGATTCCACCCTTCAGTAAACATCAATAGCACCCGTACCTGCTCGTCATATGCCATCAGCAGATCTGCCATCTTCTCACCAAAAGCTCCAGTCTTCCTTTTTTTTGTAGAGTTTGAGCAGCTGTGGATGATGAATAGGTCCAACTTGTTCCACTGGTCACTAGGTAACTCCCTGGGTAGCAAAAGCCTCCCTCCTCGAGTCTCTTCTCCTCAGTCAAAATAGCAATTAAGCCTCTGAAAGTGCAAAAATAACTATAGAATAACTATAGAGTAACTATGCTGCAAGAGACATTCAAAGTCAAAAAGTAAAACAAGTGTCCATCCTACCCGACAATCTATATTTTGGCAACACAGAACCAGCAGTTGCACTACATAGCTGTGACAAATGAAATAGAACAGTCACAACAGAACATTTGTGACACTCTACAACTCCCTTTTTATGTTCATCTCTTAATGCAGTCAGGCCGAGCTCCTCCTCGTGGCACAGACTCGCCGCTAACCACGACCGCTCTGAAGATCATCAGGACCAAGCGCCGGACCTGGGGTGACCGGGCCTTCTCAGCAGCTGCACCCCCCCCCACCCCCTCTGGAACGCTCTCCCCATCCATATCCGTCAGGCTCCCACCCAACCATTATTTAAGCAAGCCCTCAAAACACACCTCTTCCAACTCGCTTTCACCTGCTAACCCCTTGACCCCGATACGACCCATACAGCTCCTCCAGTCTGCTTTCCTTTCTTATTGTTACCATATGTCCTGTTTGTGTGTTTTGTCCGCTTTCTTTTTGTTTCGTTCTGTTTGTCTCTTGTCCCCTGTGAAGCGTCTTTGTGTACTAGAAAAGCGCTATAGAGGTCTAAATTATTACCTTCGCATTGAAAATGCGGAAGGTTATGTTTTGATCGCCGTGTATTTATTTATTTATTTATTTGTATGCGTGTTACTCGCATAACACAAAAAGTATTAAACCGAATCGCATGAAATTTGGTGGGATGATTGGTTATTCTCGGGGACCATTTGATTAGATTTTGGGATCGATCGGGTCAAAGGTCAAGGTCATGATCAGGTCAAAATATTCTTGAATCGCATGGAATTTGGTGGGATGATTGGTTATTATCCGGGGACCATTTGATTAGATTTTGGGATAAATCGGGTCAAAGGTCAAGGTCATGAAAAGGTCAACATCTTCTTTTTACCATAGCGCGGTCAATTTTTATCCAATTGGCATGCAACTAATGCCAAAATGTTCATAATTCAATGCCCAATCGTGTGATATGCGAAGGTATGCGCTCTACCGAGTGCCCGTTCTAGTTATTATTATTAAAACCTGACGCCCGCCACTGCCATGTAAGCGCACTCACTCGCTCTCTTAAGGAGACACTTGGGCCTGCTTCCCAGACATGATCAGATCCAGTCTGGGTGGAATGGGGGAAAGGCTCACTCTCAGAGTAGCCTTCAGCGTTGCTCTGAGACTGTTTCGGGCTTTGGTCTTAGCTGTGGTCACAATGGAGAATCCTGATTCACACAGGTATGTTGTTGTGAATGGGAGAAGCAGTTTCACAGCCCTCAGTGCTCGAGATGGGTACTCCTTTGAGACCGCAATCCAGAAGGAACCCAGGTCCAGTTTGCCCCGCTGCAACTTCAATGTGCCGTGGGCGGAAAACTCCAGAAGCTGGGATTCCAGATGTGAGGGCAAAGTAAGATCATTCTCAGTGAGATCCACAGAAAATGGGTCCAAAATCCACTTGTTTACATCTCTGGGATCCTCAGTGTAACTGCCATGAATGTTATTTATGTCATTTGTAGTAAGTTTGGTTGAATATATTATTTGTACAACTCGTTTATTGAATGTTGGTTTGTTTTTGTTTTGTATTTGGTGGGAACTATTTGCGTGTCCTGTGTTGCGCTGGGACGCATTTGATTGCAACAATCGCAGGTGAACATGTGGTTGAAGCTAGAAGTGCAAGTAAGAGAAGCTAGGAAGTGCAAGTAAGAGAAGAATACATGTTTAAAGTGGACCCATTCCCTCGTGGTTTATGTGCAGCCAGTGAGGTACGTTTATGTTTTATGTTAATGTTTTCGTTGCATATATTTGTCAACTGTATTTTACGTAATGTCAACGTCAACCTAGTTAAATGTATTTTGTACAGTTCGACGGTGGATTGAAGGTGGATGGCGAAGTGCGCCCGCATCCAATAAACATCTGTCAGTAATGAAAAAGAACAACGGTGGCGTCTAGTTCCTGGAGGGAGTGATACTCAGGAAAGTACTCATCGATTTGAACTGCCGGTTGTGAGAGGTGCTGGGAGGCTCAGTCACTGATCTTCACCTGAGGAGAGTTTTCCAAAGTGTCAGACAAAAGTGGAAACATGTCCACCCTCTTTTCCTGGACCCGCTTCGAGTTGGACCACAAAGCAAGTTTCCTCTTGAAGGCTTGAACTTTGTCTGCAGCAACAAATATGTGTTTCCCGTGCAGTGAGATGTTCAAATGGTTCAGCAGTGAATAAATGTCACATGGGTATAGACAAGTTTAGCTGTCAAAATAATGTGCCAGAGGAGATCTCTTCTCAGTGAGAAAAGAGAAGACCTCATTCCTCAGTTCAAACACATGCCTGAGGACCAGTCCTCTTGAGAGCCATCTCACTTCACTGTGATAGAGCAGTTGGACATGATGTGCCACTACGCCCTCACAAAGATTCGCAAAACATCTGGAGTTCACAGCTTGCATCCATCACTTCATGGAACTCTGGGGACATATTCTTTGCAGCAAGACTTTCACGGTGGACAAAACAGTGGGTCCATGTCCACTCTTAGCCCGAACTAGTTGACTTTACTTGAAATTCGCGTGGAAACCCGTTGCCTCAAACCACTTACGTTTTTACACTAAACAGGTCAAGTTGGGTTAACTTAAAACCTTAAGTCCTGCAGTACATATCTAAGTTCACATTAGTAATCATTACTCAAAATCATTAGTTCACTTTAATTATTTCTTTTCTTTACTTATATAAATAACTATGTTAAGTTCAACATGCATACGAATATATAAACACATCACTAATATAACATTAGTATTTGCTACTTAAGATCATTAGTTTATTTAAGTAATGTCTTTACTTCTAATACAATTAAATGCACTATTTGATTTTAAGATTGAATGCATTGTTTTCAGAAAATTGTGGAGAAGGAAAGAAAATCCAAAAAGATTTTTTCAAACCAATGGGATTTATTTTGTCAAAACATTGCACTGTAACCGTTTAAATGTTTTACTGAGGTGATACAAACAAATTCCAACTTGTCAAGAGAAGGAATGCAACATTACGCACTGACATACAGACAGGCATTTCAATTCTAAATTTCAACTTGACTGGACAGAGTAACTGGGTTAAACATTCTTTTAACTACAAACAGTCTTTGGTGAGAAATGAGGATTAAAACCACGAAGCCGCTGCAGAAATAACAATCATAACAATACACTAGCAACGGGATGTACATATGTTCCCTCAGACAGGTAGAAAAAAGAGACACAGCAAAAACATTTTTAAATGGGAACACCTGACATAGTCTGTGTGTGTGTGTGTGTGTGTTTCCCTTTGAGAACACACACACAGATATTCAGACCTATATTCACCCCTGGCTGCTGCGCCATGAACTGCACTTCATTATTTACATCGCAAGCTGGTTCTCCAAGGTTTGTAACCTTTTAGTTCACTGTGAGAAGTACCTGCTGGATGAACTGGAACGTGAGCTTCATGGACTTGTGGTAGTTCAGATGCAGTGCGTATGAAAGTCCAAACAGAAGGCACATAACTTTTGTCAGGTCTTTGAATGTTGTCCATCACAACTTTTCCTTCAACGATGATCTTCAACGAGGCTGAACTGATGGAGGGAAGATGAGCGGATCCCAATCTCAATGTGTCAATGAGTCACCAGCATCCGAGTCCTTTAGAAATAATATAAAAACACAATACATTTCTCATCAACTAACTATCAATCATGTTCAGCGATGTGGCCTAGTTAGAGGAGAATCAGATGCACAAGGAAAGGTGTGAACTTCATTCTATAAAACTACGCTCACAAGGTTCATCAAATAATGGTGACAGAAAGTAAGAGTTACTTACAAAAACGGGCTTGGGAAGTCTGTGGGATCGTCCCCAAGGATTATAGGAAGCCCACTCAGCACCTGTGTCCGAATATCAGTTGGCTCTGTCGTCCTTTGGGGCAAAAGAGAAGAAAAACAATTTACAGCTAGAATGACAAGAAATCAATAGTCTATAAGAAAGCTGAACCAAACAAACACCGTTTTGATTGTAACTACTACAGTAGTACTTTCTGTGTGATGTCATTACATCAGCTGTGGAAAACAATGCAAATGCATAATAGAAATGTCCTAACATTTGTCTGTTGAGAAAGCTCTGCCAACAGCTGCCCAACATGCCTCTTTTAGATCGAAATATGTCGATAAGTCGAAGACTGTGTCGATCAAGGCGTTTGTATAATTCTTGCCCACTATCCGGTTTAACTTAGAGAATGCTCCAGTATCACATTTCAAGACTACCAGTGTGAGGTGACACCAAGAGACCTCAAATAATGCCAAAAAGACACATATTTGCAAAAACATTAGCAAAATAACTCTGATAAATAAATCTGATCTTTTGTGAAAAGCGCAGGCCAGCGTTCCACCATCACGCGTAGGGCAGGTTCAGACTCCACCACCTCTTTCCTCAGTGAAAACGCCGCGTCCATCTTCTGTTTTTACAAGTTGTCCATTAGATGTTCTCTTCGGCATTTCATGCACCAAGTCTGCATCCTGAGTTTTCCGGTTAATTTATTTGATAAATGGACCAAAATGGGCATTTGTGCGAACACATTCTTGATGTAAACAAGGAAATGGTACAGTTCTCCTGTCGCTCCCATGTTTTAACCTGTAATGTTTCAACAGGTAATCCCCTTTCCCAGTTATGATGTCACATTATTTACGTGTCCACTGCATCTTCACAAGAACCTGTAGAAACAGGTCGAGCGGCCCTTTAGGTGGCGCTCGCGGCTCCGTCGGGGGCATTATTCATAATAAGTCATTCAATGAATGTGTTGTAACTCGGTAACGCTGTTCATTCTGGTCACATGACGTCTATTCTTCTGTCCATCCTGGAGAGGGATCCTCCTCTGTTGCTCTCCTGAAGGTATTTCTATTTCTTGGAAGTTTTTCCTGATCCGATGTGAGGTCAAAGGTCAGGGACGTCGTATGTGTACAGATTGTAAAGCCCTCTGAGGAAAATTTGTGATTTTGGGCTGTATAAAACAAACTGAATTGTTTTATTTTGTCCAAAATAAGACATTATATGGAAAGGGATATATTCTCCCCTATGTTATTGTACCAATACATTTTTTAATGATGAGATAAATCCACACTATTACAATGTTCTTTTGAGCCATTCACAACTTTTGTATTTTTTGTTTTTGCAGAATTCTGAAGCCTTTATTTCCAAGAAAGTGCTTCTGTAACTCAAAGTAATCCTTCATTGTGGGTTTAAAAACTTCTTCTTTTTCAACACTGACGGAAAGTCAGCTGACACTCAACCTTGACGACCTTAACGACACGTAGCGAAACGGCAAATTGACATCCTTCCTGGATCTTCAGAAATCTCACAGATTAGCGTTGAATCGTGCAGAGCCAAGGAGAAGGCCAATCCAGTGCTAATCCACAGCTGATGGAGGGCTGGCTGAGCTGCTTGGCCCGTTGCGGACTCAGGTGCTTGAGGCCTGAGCAGCTGCTCCGGGGCCAGCTCCACATTCGGCAGTGTTGCACGGCCAGCGTTCTCCTGCTGAGCTGAGGCCTGTTGTCTGTGCTATATGTGATACCTCAGTGAGTAATTAATAAGGCTCTATTAATAACAATGGGAGCTGTAAAATATCCCTTTTCTTCAATGCTCCCAACTGCAGCTTTTGACGCAGCCCTGTTCCCTGCTGTTATTAAGCCAGTCGTGTGTCACAAAGCCGCTGGGATGAAGACTCAGTTTCTATTTCGTGGATTGTGTGAATTTAACCTCATAAGAAGTGATGTAGTAGTAACACACAAGGTAGTTAAAGTTTAAACTCCAGTATATCCAGTATCACCGGGGGTTAACAAGGTACCGTTCCAAATCATGACCATACAGTACACATCTGCTTGGGTGCATAAAAGTCACATTAAATTAAACTAAGTGTGTTTACCCGCAGCTGAATTTCAATTCCTTGCACATGTACATTAAGACCATAATCTAATAAAAATGGTTACATTATAAAGATTCTGAAAGACCACACATACCAAGCACCAAGTTATTTATTTGAAGAAAGAAACGGAGACTTGTTGTAATGTAACTGTGAAATTCAAAATGTCCAAAGGGGTTTCCCTTCCTGCAAAATGCTTAATGATTGGAAAAAGATGTATCCAACAGATTCACTCCAAAAATATCATTGTACGCATGTAAACATTGAAATTGTGTACATTTATGTTGTGAGGGGTGCATAATATTTCCTGCATGCTTCAAAGGATGCTTGCTCCCACTCAGGTTATATCTACGCAGTGGAAATCCCTTCAATAACTACCTGTGGGGGTGAATAAAGTTTGACTTTTGGAAATAATTTCTCTCCAATTTGCTCAGTTAAAACATGTGGCATGAAAATGTTGAGAATCTAGACACGGTAGATTCCTTTTTACTCAAATAATTCAGGACATCTTGATAGAAAATCTAGCATTTACTGTAAATCCAGCACTAGGTCTCCTCAAGTCAGGCAAACAAGAAGACATGAGATGTGAAAGGTTTTGGATTCCCGATGGGAGGCTGTATCTCTTGCATGCTTCCCTCAGATCTCTCAATGTTTCCGAAGCACTGTAATTTTGGTAAATGTCAACTCTTAGGCCCAAATGACATGCTGCACGTGACCTATAGTGACCCATTGAGGATCCCTTGAGATGGAGTCATCCGGGTTGTGCTTTTTAATCTTCTTGACTAGAGTCCTGAGTTTTTTTGGCTTTATTTTGACAAGACTGGGCGTGTTACGATTGATAACCCAACATTCCCTCGGGGCTATATAATGCTGACCGAAAAAACCACAAAGGCAGGGATCATACAATATAAAACTGGCACTACGGTTGCGATGATATTGGATAAAAAAATGTAACTCAAAAGTCCAACCGTTAAAAATAGATTCTAATCCGGTGGCTGGATTGTAGCACGTTAGACAGTGACTTATTCTGACATGTCTTCATTGATTTGGAGTAGGCCACTAACATGGAATTCAAATGCCATTGACAGTTGCCAAGTGCTGGTACAACATATTATAAATGTGAATAGTAGGAAATGAGTGTGGGCTGAGAAAGCCATTGAGTGGCAGATATTTCAGCCCGAGCAATGAGTGGCTGCCGACTGTCAGCCGGCCTCGAGCTACACAGCACTGTTGTTGCCATGGTGAGCAGATTATCTCTGTATAAAAATGTTTTAAAAACTCTACTCTCCTGATATTGTGTCCACCCCGGTTGCTGGCCGTGGACAGTTGTTTTAGCCGGTAATCTTTTAGGAGCATCACTTCTCCCTTCCTGCGGGTGTTCTAAAAAGCCAGAGAAATACTAATTTCGATTTCTTTTTAAAGTCGCGAAGCAAAAACAATGAGGTAACAACACATTAACACTTAAACTGTGATGGCTATTAGTGGGTATTCTGTAGTGACCGTATTTAGGTATGTTTTCTTGTAACGTCCAGTTCCCATGTTGTGAAAAGCCCCATGATACCTCGCATGAATAATGGATGTGTCTTCTGGTTGTTCCATTCACTGAACAGGCATCCTGAGTTTGAATGCAGCGGGCTATTTCTAGACCCAGATAAACACGAGACACATCTTGAATAACCAATCTCAGCATGGACCACCGCTAATGAGCAATAAATGCAAGATAATATCAAAGGATGAAAAGCATTACGATTTATACGGGAGATATATATTCGCCAAAAAACATTCCCACAAGGCTTTGAAACTAAATTGTATATCTCCACCTAGACTTCAAAATCTGGCACATGGAATGGTTTCAAAAGGATAAGGTTGAGGATTGTCCAACGCCGATCTACCGTCATCTTCAAACACAAGGTTCAGTTAATAATCTTTAGATTTTAAATCATCGGTTGTGACTGTAAAGGTCTTAACCCTTGTGTTGCCTGAGGGTCAATTTGACCCGATTCAATATTTAATGTCGGTGTTCTTTCGGTAGTCAACAAACAAACATAAAGTGCCTCACACTTAAACTTGGAAAACAATATTAATTCTAATAATTTTCTGGAGTTTTTAATTGCTGGCGTCAAATTGACCCCAAGGGTAAAATATGTCAGTAAATATAAAGGTAACAGGAGGGTTAAACATTGAATCGGGTCAAATTGACCCTAAGGCGGCAGGAGGGTTAAATATTGAATCGGGTCAAATTGACCCTAAGGCAACAGGAGGGTTAAATATGTATTTATTTCGGATTAGGAATAAAAGATAAACCTGTGCATGGAATACAGCTGAGGAACTACAGTAATGTAATTATGACATAATAGGCCAATTTTAAAGAAAACTATCCCATCACTGTTGTGCTGTGGAATGAAGTCACATTTTGAAACTGCAAACCATCAACACCTTTGACTACAGTTTCAATGTTAATATTTGTAGAATATATCACAGATATTGATTCCAAGGTGCTTAACACGAACTACGCAAAGCACGTCAAACTTTTATTTTGTTAGACATGTGTGCAGACAGACTGCAGATGTATTTAACCCTTGTGTTGCCTTAGGGTCATTTTGACCCGAATCAATATTACACCCTCCCCCCGCCTTTGGGTCATTTTGACCCGATTCAATGTTTCACCCTCCTGTTACCTTTATATTTACTAACATATTTTACCCTTTGGGTTCAATTTGACGCCAGCAATTAAAACCTCCAGAAAATTATTAGAATTAATATTGTTTTCCAAGTTTAAGTGTGAGGCACTTTATGTTTGTTTGTTGACTACCGAAAGAACACCGACATTAAACATTGAATGGGGTCAAATTAATCCTAAGGCGGGGGGAGGGTGTAATATTGATTCGGATCAAAATGACCCTAAGGCAACACAAGGGTTAAGCAAACAGTAAGAATGCAGAAAATGTTCAATTAAGCAATTTCATTTATTCAAAAGTTCAGTCAGGAAGACACTTCTTTACACTCTGGTTTTATTCATAAGCAGTCTCTTAGTCTTCGGAGGCGGCGCATTTCTGTAAGCCAATCACAGCATCGTTGGCGATCTTTCAAATATGTTCTCCTCTATGCTGCTGTCAGTTGTTGTTTCAGCTCCAACCAATGCGACCCTCCTCCACCTCAGGCTCCTCCAATCAGCAACTCTTCTTCTACACCACCACCAGTGTCTGGACTCCATGGGGGGATATTAGCATCTCTATCTAAGGCTTATCCTAATACAGGATGGAGTCCATTTCAATAGGCAATTGTAATAAATTATTGTTAAACTCTAAATACTAATCTCTCCCGATTGAAACTGCTTCATTTCATTCAATGGAAAAAACACTATTTCCATTATATCTTGGAATCAGCCATTGACAAACACACATTGGTGGACAAGTATGTATTCAGAGTTAATGTGTTCTGACCTCATCACTCACGGCTAGGACACACCAGGCTCAGTACAGAGTAAAAGAAAGGTACAAATATGTGTTGGAGCCATTTTCTCGATGGACAACCCACCCTTTACCCCACGTTAAGCGGCTGCGATCTAAGGATAATTACTACTGAGCTGCTGAGGATTGTGGTAGATGCCTCCACAGTGAATTGCGATCGTGGAACATGACATGAAAATGTTGTTACTCGCATGTTTAGTACCTACAGTAGACTAATTAAAAACACTCTGTGGTAAGAACAGCTGTGGCCTCATTTGTTCAGGTGAAGGCCTTCTTTGTGCATGAACTCCATCTGAAAAATCAATGCACCACCTATTACCAGAATGTTTGGGTGCTGCTGCTGAGGAATACCAATATATTTGTACAACTAGAACGGGCACTCGGTAGAGCGCATACCTTCGCATATCACAAGATTGGGCATTGAATTATGAACATTTTGGCATTGGTTGCATGCCAATTGGATAGAAATTGACCGCGCTATGGTAAAAAGAAGATTTTGACCTTTGACCCGATCGATCCCAAAATCGAATCAAATGGTCCCCGGATAATAACCAATCATCCCACCAAATTTCATGCGATTCGGTTTCATACTTTTTGAGTTATGCGAGTAACACGCATACAAATAAATAAATAAATACACGGCGATCAAAACATAACCTTCCGCATTTTCAATGCGAAGGTAACAAGCTGCCAAGCGTACTTCTGATCGGTCTTCTCCGTTGTTATATCGTATGCACAGAACAGAGCAAATTCAGCCCGTACGTTGACGTCTTCGCCACCGTTCCTTCACAGATACAAGTCTATGAGGTCTAATACCTTCATGTAACATAATATTCATAAGTTAAAAACAAATGTGCAGTAGAAATGGTGCCCAGAATAGCTAAAGCAAAGTCATGTACAGTTTAATTTAATACAAATCAGTTTACAATTCCTCGCTGTGAAGCAATCAAGTTATTCAGGATTTGCTGGATTCAAAACCTCCTAATTCACAGTCGAGCAATAATAAAAAGTCCGGACGGGAGACAGATACATTTCAACATCTTAAAGAGGTTGAACGTTGAATGTCTTACTCGTCCAGGCTGCCAATGCTCTCAGAAACATGATCAAACCTCTCAGGGTTCTTGGCTCAATTACTATGGATGGGGAATTTATAAAGTGCCCCATCACGAAAGCTCCCAGACAGCCCCTTCTCACTACAACACTAAACTGATTAGGCTTGAGAATATTTGCAAAACAGTTTGGAAAAAAAAGTTTTTAGGATGTAATCAGTTATGCAGTCATGAGTTGACCCTCCTCCATTTTCAATGCACTTTTATGTTGTATCTATTATCAGTACAACCCAGGCAGAAACCTAAGGGTCTGAAAAGTGAAGCCAATGCTGAAGTGTATTTTCTCTTTCAATAGAGCCATAGAAGTTGGTGTGAAGATGACCCTAAATTATTTCTCACTCGATGTATTCCCATATTGCAAACATGAGCTTATGGTCTCAATCGCTCCTTCAAGTCTTCTCGTCTTCTACTCCAATACCCATTGAATCACTACGTGATACATTTAATAGGCAAACTGCTTTTTTCAATTGCCGTTCAACATAATGAAGTTGTCCGTGTCCACATATTTAAACAGCAAGGTGGCAGTGACGGTCTCCCTCAGTGTTGTACTGTGACAGGCCTGAGTGTTAAACTCAGGGTAAAGACACTGTGTGTACTGTGGAAGTGTTTTGGTTGGGGAAGGTGTGCTGAATGAAAATGCTGGTGGGGATGGGACAGCACTGAATTTGTTTGCTGCAGCCAGGAATGATTCAAGGACACTAGGGAACGCATACGTATTCCCAAGGAGAAAAGGCCTTTCCTAGGTTTGGGATTACAACACACAAGGGGGCGAGGACACGAAAACAACATTGTACGACAGACGTTCTTACAATTCTCAAAAAAATGGGAAATGTCTGCAATGGAATCCCCCAGAGCTTTGGGATTTGTTGTGTATGGGTTTGTCTAAGTATTTTTTAATTTTTTAGTTTGTTGGCTTTATGATGCAATGAGGTAGCTTTGTTGCTGTTTTTATAGCCATTATAGAGGCACGGCTCTATAGAGATGGCAATGTCGGTCGGTCCAGTCCACCACTTTGAGGGGTAATATCTCAGCAAATATATCATTGTTGAACAAATATCTATTTCAACAGGACTGTGACCTTACACATCACAGGATGTTTGACTTTTAGGGTCTGACAGCCTTGCTGGGAGGAGGGAACCAGGAAGTCCAAATACTGATCAGTATTCTTCGTCAATCACGAGTAGATCCCACAAGCAAAGACAACATACAGTGGTTGCGATATTTTTTGCCAGACGCAAATTGCGCGTTGTGAATATTCGCCTCAAGTTGAAATATTTCAACTTTAGCGAAAAATTCGCACAACGCCGTTGATCTTACTGCTGCTGCTTTAATGGAGCTGGAAGAGACAGTCATTCAGACGTAGTCGGTGAAAGTCGTGGTGGATGGCGGAAATCATAACCGTTTCCACGGAGATAAGCCCCGCCCGAGTGAAGAGAAAAGCCACAAATGGTCAAGTGGGTAAAGTGTTGAGAATATTCGCAACGCTTTTGGTGTGAACGCGGTTTAACCCTTGTGTTGCCTTCGGGTCATTTTGACCCGATTAAATATTTAACCCTCCCCCCGCCTTTGGGTCATTTTGACCCGATTCAATGTTTCACCCTCCTGTTACCTTTATATTTACTAACATATTTTACCCTTTGGGTTCAATTTGACGCCAGCAATTAAAACCTCCAGAAAATTATTAGAATTAATATTGTTTTCCAAGTTTAAGTGTGAGGCACTTTATGTTTGTTTGTTGACTACCGAAAGAACACCGACATTAAACATTGAATGCGGTCAAATTAACCCGAAGGCGGCAGGAGGGTGTAATATTGATTCGGGTCAAAATGACCCGAAGGCAACACAAGGGTTAAGAGAGGAGACCTCATCTGCTTATCTGGAGCTCCTTCGCAAAGACAACGGAGGCCTGTTTCTGGAGGAGATAAGGAACTGCTTCGGGCCACATCCCCTCCGGTTGCTGACCGTCACGCTGTATCAATGACAGAGGCTCAGAGAAGGATCTTTAACAGCAACGTGGAAATATGACTTGTGCCGCGTGATTTCAATTCTGCTGCTTCTTGCGAGAATAAATGACCTGAATAATGACTTTACACTTGGTGTCGAGTAGAAATTAATCTTTGCAAAGTCGATCGTGGTCCTTGGAGGATGGATCTCACTGAGGTTAGTGAGCCTCTGACGTTGAGCCACCTTCAAGGTTGATATTTTTGATTCAGAGGACAATGTCTCCTACGACAATTATTGGATTAATGTCCATAATGTAGATTGGTACAACCATTCATGTTTCCCACCGGATGAATTGTTATGACTCGGGTCAAAATTTACAATTCGTACAACATTTTGATTGATGACTAAAAGCAATACCTATCAGACTCAACTGTACTTAATGCTAATTAGCTAACGTTAGCATGCTTACACGCCAAACTGAGACAGCCACTGCAATGAGCCTTATACTTTCACCAAATATTCTTTTTCAATTGTATTGGGATATTCACTAATGACAGTTTAGCCATCATAATATTTTCGTAAAAAAATGCATCTGAAAATAATTCCCCTCGATGCATTAAAAAAATCGAATTTAACACATGATTGATTCAGCAACAACTATGAATACAAGCAACGCAGCAATGCATTTTATTAAGAGCATTTTACACATGACATGAAGTTGTTATCTCTTAAATCAGCTTCAGAAGATCCACCTTGTTAACATTTACGAAGACCAATCTCTCTTGTAGGTCTGAAGGAGCGGCATTGTAATTGATTATGTCTAAATGCGTGTGGATCTTGATTTGGAAAGCCATGTATGAATCTGAACGGCGACTTCATCATAATCACTAATCTCATCTTCAAAGTCCTTTTTTTTCTTCCGTGTGCGCTCATTAGGGATGCCTGATGAAGTTCCCAATCAATATGCAGATGAGGAGCACATCAATTTGTTTTGACTATGCTGTCATAATTTTTCCGCACACAGTGATCCCGCTGAAATGCTGGAGTGGAGATGTCAACACTCGAGATTTCTATGAAATAGTCTGGACTGAATTTCACTGATGCTAAAATGTGTTTTGTTGTTGTTTATGCTGACTTTGTCAACTTCCTGTACAGCGCTGTTGACTGAGATTCGTCAGCATATGTCATATCGTCATCTTCCTAAAATAAAGGCATATGTCATTTTTTGACAAATGATTTTTTTGCCTCAATCATCTCATAATGCTGGCCACCTCTGGTAAAACCGCCTACATCCTCAGTTGAACACATCATGTGATTGTACCCCTGTAGTATAATATATCACAATATCGTATATAGATCAATATGTGGTCACGTTTTTTGTGTTTTCTGAAAAAACTGTAAAAATGACTTGGCCATTATTTTAGGAAGGTGATGATATGGTCATATGCGCTGGACCCACCAAAACCAGCTAAATATACTGTTACTTGTATTTTATACAGTCATGCTCCTTAAAAAGATGATTTCTAAAGATTGATATGAGCCCCTGGTTCTTTATCTCTCAACAACATTTCGTCAAAACAATTCCGAACATCAATATCTTGTTTTATTAATTCCATTAATGCATAAAAGGTTAACTTTGAACAGTACTTGACCCCGAGACAAGGTGATTCGAAATATATTCATGATATTTTCTTGTAAATACGGTTTTTCAGAAGGTACATTTATTTATTCTGACTTCTCCTTTGTGTCCTCTTAAATCCAAGATTATATTTGTTCACAGAACATATCCGAAAGGTGGATTACTATGGAATTTACCAAGGATGTTAATTTCTCGCATTTCCAGTTCAGAGATTTTCTTCTTGCATCACCCTCAGGGCAAATTGTCAGATTTGTATTATAATATACTGTGTCAAATAATACAATATGAAGATTTGTATAATTAACTGTGTACATAGTGTACATGCTCCCAAGGGTGTCATTGTTTTTTTTAAATAGCCTTTTCTTGTATAGCAACACAGGCAAAGACAAATTTAACATGAATAAATAAACATGGCATTCTTTAGATGCAGCCATACGGGCTTTGTGCTTTTACTGTTCATCTGCTCCTTCATGTGGCGTTTCATATCGTCCTCCGCTGTTGCGATGGTTACGGGTCAACAACACGACCTACAAAAACGTACTGTATTTTGCTCAAATTACAGCTTTCTCTGTGAATGTGTTTTCCTCAGCGCTGCTGTCTATACTGGATAATACAACCCAGCGTTGAAAAGCCAACGCATAGGGCAAGTCGCCCCTTTACTTTGCCCCCCCCGGCTCTGCATGGCGTGGGACGGAGCTCATCCCTGTCACGGAGGTCCGATTCTCTGAACGTCGGAGGTTGAATTATTGAGCTTGAAACCACGAGCTCAGCAAACACGACTAAAGAGACGGATGACGGCTCCTCCGCACTCGGGGCTTCTCATCACCCTCAAACTACCAGAATTTACTTGCTGTCAGAGCGGCCGTCCTTCGGCTTAGACATACCGCAGCAACGGCGTTTATAAAACCCCGAGGCAAAGACAAATTAGCACGCTTAATGAAGGGCGAAGGATTCTACAATAATCTAACAAACTCAAACGGCTGAACGACCAACTATTCATACACCCTGTCATACTCATTTAATGTGTTTATGTAACTCTGTAATGCTTCGGGTCACATGACATCTATTCTTCTGTCCATCCTGGAGAGGGATCCTCCTCTGTTGCTCTCCTGAAGGGAGGTAAGTTGGTAGGAAGGTATGTAGGTAGGTAGGTAGAAAGGTAGGTATCTATTGCTTCTGTACATCCTGGAGAGGGTTCCTCCTATGTTACTCTCCTGAAGGTAGGTAGGTAGATACATAGATTAGTAGGAAGTTATGTAGGTAGTGTTAAGTTGTAATAGTTTATTTTGATAACATCTGCAGAGGTCTTATGTTTTAAATTAATACATACAGAAAGATATTATAATAGAAAATATTAGGGAGAATATTGATATTGTTATTAATGTATTATGAAGCATAGGGGTAATGTTTACTCTATGCAAATGTAAATGGCAAGAATTAATGTATATTGCATGAGAGTGACTTTGTTAGTATTATAGATTGACGAAGCCGGTTGAAATCCGTGAAGTGACTCACAATAACAAGAGACTTTTATTGTGAAAGTGACTTTACAAGACGGGACTCTTATTGTGAAAGCGACTGAACCGGAAGTGACGTTTTTGACCGGAAACAGGAAGAGTATGAGACTGCGTGTTTTTAGAGGGACCGCTCTCTTTTCAGGTAAGCCCCGAGCCGCGAGTCTGTGAGCTCCCGGAGAAGCCGGGAGCCGAGAGCCGAGGAGAGCGCCTTAAATGTTGTTTTACACTTCCTGCCATTAAATGTTGAAAACTTAATCCACGCGCGTCCGGAAGCCTGTTTTTCCATCATCTGCGAAGTGCCCAGTTTCAGAATACTCAACAGTAGGAAGGTAGGTAGGTGGATAGGCTTTTTTTCCCTATGAAAGTTTTTTTTCTATTTCTTGGGAGTTTGTTTCTGATCCTATGTGTGGTTCTGGGATGTCGTATGTGTACAGGGGTCAGGCACATCGAAATCACTGAGATGGAAACAAACAACTCTGTTTTCCTTTTAATCTGGTTTTAAAAAGAGTCCAGTGATACTCCTTTTCTCACACAGGGTGAACACAGTCTTTAGAGCCTGTCCTTGGTCTTTCCCTTAGAAATCAGAAGGAGAAGGTCTTTCTTCTTTGGCCCCTTCTGCAGATATTTCCATCACTCACAGCGACATGAATCATTCCCAATGAGTGCCATCAGGATAACACACATGTTATCCTGATGGGCGCCCTGAGTCGCCCGCCTCGGTGTGTTTTTCTTGTGATGTTTTTTTTTGTCGTTTTTTTAACTGTTTTTTGCTGGGATTTTCAGGCCAGAAGAGCTCTCTCAAACAGGGAACAACAACAACAACAGCAGCGGTTACTTTTAACGTTTTAACTACTGTGGAGTTACTGGATTAGGTGTGGTGTGCTCACTGCTCGCCGAGCAGCGGGGAGAGGAGGAGAGGCGGGCAGAGCAGCATGCTCTTGGCGTGATGCAGGGACAGGCGATCTCGGCTCTCCAACGTCTGCCAACTGTTCACAAACCACTGTGCAACCAGCTGCTGGACTGGGAGCTGCTGAGCTGACAGAGACTTCTAGCTTCTCCCTTCTCCTCCTTTTCGTGCGAATCATGGCCAGTGGGCTATGCAGCTCACGCTCAGACTCCCAGCTGGCTGGCTTCCAGCTGTTCCGAGCGGACGGTCATGGGAGCTCCCGGAAAAAAAAAAAGGGTGGAGGAATCTGCTTTACCCTCAACGCTGCTGGTGCACGGACGCAGGTGATTCTACAGCACTGTTCGCGGACCTGGAATCTTTTATCATTCACTGCAAACCCTTCTACCCCCCGTGGTTCGCTTCATTCATCCTGGCCGAGTTTACGTGCGCCGCGAAGGCGTGAACGAGGCACAACAGACCTCGCTACGAGACGTGTGTGGGACCTGTGGGCCGGACCTTTTTTATCTCTGTTAGTTATTGGAATTTAACAAAACAAAACCTCAGCCACGAACTCCTAAATATAGACAGTTAATTAAATGCCCTACCAGAGAAGAGCATTCTGGACCACTGCTACACAACAATCAGCAGGGCCTATCACGCCGTCCCTCGAGCTGCACTGGGAAACTCTGACCACGTCATGGTTCATCTGATTCCCTCATACAGGCAGAGACTAAAGCTCTGCAAACCTGTGGTGAGGAAGTTCAAGAAGTGGACCAGTGAGGCTCTGGAGGATCTACTACGTGCTTGGACTGTACTGACTGGGATGTCTTCAGGACTGCTACCAACAGCCTGGATGAGTACACAGAGGCTGTAACTTCCACATCAGCTTCTGTGAGGACAGCTGTATTCCATCCAGCTCCAGGGTGAGTTATAACAACGACAAACCCTGGTTCACAGCGGAGCTCAGGAAGCTAAGACTGCAGAAGGACCAGGCATTCAGGAGTGGGGACAAGGACCTGTACACAGAGTCCAAATACAGGTTTAGCAAGGCGTGAGAGATGCTAGACGACTGTACTCTGAGAAACTGCAACAGCAGCTCTCAGCAAACGACTCTGCTTCTGTCTGGAGAGGGCTCAGGCAGATCACCAACTACAAGCCCAAATCACCCCTCCCCATGAAATGTGGCCTACAGCAGGCAGGAAAGCAATGAGTTGCTGCGCTTTGAAAGACAATGGAGCAGTCCTGAGACAATCCCCACAGCCCCACCAACAAGCCACAGACCATCAGCCCACCCTCCCCAGCCCATCAGGGCTCAGGCTCACCTCTGGAGCACCCTCCATCAACTCAGCGACCGCCCCTCGTCATCCTGGAGAGCGTCAACAGGCTGTTTAAAAGCAGAACCCCGCAAAGCAGCGGCCCCACTCTCCGTCCCCCTCCACCCTGAAGCACTGTGCTGACCAGCTGTCTCCGTGTTCACCGACATCTTCAACACCTCCCTGAGACATGCCAGTTCCCTTCCTGCTTCAGGCCTCCACCATCATCCCGTCCCCAAAAACCCAAGATCACAGGACTCAATGACTACAGGCCCATCGCCCTGACCTCTGTGGTCATGAAGTCCTTTGAACCGCTTGGTCCCTGTCACACCTCAAGACCATCACCGGCCCACTCCTGACCCCCACAGTTATACATGAGCCAACAGGTCTGCAGGCGATGCAGTCAACATCCTCCAGCATCTGGACTCCCGAGAACCTCGGCAGGATCCTGTTTGTGGACTTCAGCTCTGCCTTCAATACGATCATCCCGTCCCTGCTGCAGGACAAGCTCTCCCAGCTGCATCCCGACTCCCACCTGCAGGTGGATCACAGACTTCCTCTTCCTGACCGACAGGAAGCAGCACGTGAGCTGGGGGCTTACATCACAGGCTCCCACCAGCCACGGTTCCCCCCAGGCTGTGTTCTCTCCACCTGTGTTCTCCTGTACACCCAACAGCTGCACCTCCAGTCACCAGTCCGTCAAGCTCCTAAAGTTCGCGGATGACACCACCCTCATTGGACTCATCTCTGGTGGGGGGAGAGACCGCTGACCCATCTCTGTGGGGACGAGACCACAGGTGGGAGACTGACCACCTGGTGACCTGGTGCAGCCAGAACAACCTGGGCCGCAACGCCTGAAGACAGTGGAGATGGTTGTGGATTTCAGGAGGAATGCAGCCCCACCGCCCTCTCATCCTGTGTGACTCCCCGTCGGCTGTGGAGTCCTCTACACTTCCTGGGCTCCATCATCTCCCAGGACCTCAAGTGGGAGCTGAACATCGGCTCCATCTCCAAGAAGGCCCAGCAGAGGATGTTCTTCCTGAGGCAGCTGAGGAAATTCAACCTGCCAGGGAAGATGATGGTACAGTTCTACACCACCATCGTTGTAGTCCATCATCTGCTCCTCCATCACCGTCTGGCACCCTGCAGCCACAGCCAAAGACAAGCGCAGGCTGCAGAGCATCATCCGCTCGGCCGAGAGGGTTATCGGCTGCAATCTGCCTTCCTCCAGGTCCTGTTCACTTCCAGGTCACTGAGCCGGGCCAGAAATTGCTCTGCCACCCTCCCACCCACTCCTGTTCGGAGTCCCTCCCTCGGGGAGGCTCTGGGGTATCCACCAAGTCCACCCGCCACGCCCAGTTTTTTCCTTTTCCCATGTCGGTCAGATTGGTCACTGGGCGGGCCAGAAAGATTGTCGGCCACCCCTCCCACCCTGGACTCCCCCTGTCCCCTCCCCTCCCGAGGAGGCTGCATTCCATCATCCATCAGTCCACCATACACACAAAAGCTTTTTCCGTCATGGCGGGGTGGTGATGGACCCGGGACTGACTGACTGTCACCCCAGGACTACCACCTCTTCTTCCACCTTCCTCTCCTCCTTCTTCCCGCTCCTTCCTCTTCCTCCTCCTCCCTCTTCCTCCCCTCCCCCTCCCTCCTCTTCTTTCCTCCCACACACACTGTCACACATTTAACACTAAAACACAACACAACCACACACACAAAACACTCTCCACAAAACATTATTTGTTGTCTTTCCGTCGCGTTGATTGTTGTTTGTTTGTCATGTCCAAATGTTGCACCTTCCACCAAAATCGTCCAAATGTTGCACCTTCCACCAAAAAAAATTCCTCGTTTGTTTGTGAAAACATTCTTTGGCAATAAACCTGTTTCTGATTCTGATGTCATCCACCACCATCAGCAGAGCTGTCAAACCACCTCTGAGATTTGCACGTTATAAAAAAAAAAACCTTTGGAAGCTCCTGCATTTCCATTAAAAGAAATTCAAAATGTCAGTCGGTGTGAGAGCAAGACTCTGCCCCTGGAAACATATGTGAACTATGGGCAAAGTCAAGGCTGAAAGATCTTTCGCTAATCTAATTTATCTTTATTGTATAGAAGCCACATTAAAATTCGAATGATTTTTATTTAATTCTCTACCCTGAAGGTTAACGCTTCGCAGAATGCAGTCAATCGTGCTTACTGTCACATTTAAATCAAATTACTTCTAACTATAAAACTACAAAGGTTGCCACGAAGGGAGTGTGGGGACAAATTCACACTCATAATATTATCATGCACAAAAATGATGCACAAACTAGTTTTCTACTGACTTCCGAAGCATCATGCGTGAGCCGTCATGGAGGTCACACATGTCGGTCATCCGCTCTTCACTGACTAGCCCATCATTTAACGTTTCTCTGCCGTGGCAAATTACCAGAAAATTGGGTAAATTAATTTGCAAAAGTAAGTGATAAGGATTACATTTCCTTCACAGGCACAAGGAACGCTTTGTGGATTCATGTGTTTGTAGGCGTTGATCAGTCGGGTCTCAGGCTATCAACATTCAAACCAGTCGTCGACATTGTTCATTTTTTGCCCACATCTACTTTTGCATATCATATTACGCTTACAGAATCGTACGATGCCATTATAAAAACAATTGGTTAGATTTAATCAACACAACTTATTGGTTAAGGTTTGAAAAAAATATCCCAATTTGTGTTGAAATAATAACAAAGCAATGTACTGTAACAACTGTAAGTCCTTGGAGGACTTTCTTATGTAACGTCACAGCGTAAAGTCAACTTTATCTTTTTGGTTTCATACGAGATACAAAGCATTGCTTGACTTTCTTTTTATAGGGAGAACAGTTCAGACTGTGTGAAATGGTGCACAAGATGATTTGACACACTGATTAGAGGCTATCTGCCGAATTAATGTCTCTCATCCTATCAAAGTCAGACACGTTGTAAACATGCCCGTGATTGGAGGAAGCCTGCTCCCAACAATATTAACAGTAATTGCATATAGCTCAGTGCCTCCTTCGAGGCCATTAAGTGCTCTACCAGTGTCAATCAGGCTAATTTAGCATCTTGCTCGACTGAATCATGACAGAGTGGATAATAGAGATAAAAACCTACAAGAGGAGCAGTTGTGATGGAAGGTTGAGACCTGAGACAAACTTGAGAAAGATAACTAAATTGTACCAATTCCAGACATTCTGTTAGATACCCCATACAAAACTATTGAGCAATCACAAAAGGTTTGATCGTAATTAGTCTGGAAGGCAAAATTGATGGAATGTGGACAGCAAAATTCAAACTTGTGTTACTTATTACTGAAAAGGCAATCGAATGACTCCCCAGCTGTTCATCTACATGCCAGACTCCTGCACTGACAAGCAGTTTGATTTGGGTTTTCCCCCCCGACCCCCAAAGACATTTGAGGATACACTGAGCACCTCTCTCCTCTTCTCTCTCTCCTTATAGATGAATTTTCATCTCTCCATCACACGTTACTAACTCTGCTTCCTCCCCAGAGTCTTTGTGACTTCAAGTCTCATAGGGTCATAGGGATGTTTTAGGATACACTGAGCGACTCTCTCCTCTTCTCTCTCTACTTATGGATGAATTTTCATCTCTCCATCACATGTTACTAACTCTGCTTCCTCCCCGGAGTCTCTGACTTCTCATTGGACATTGGAAAAAAAACAAAAACAAGGATTCTCTTAATGTATTTTATTATTATGCAGATGTTTGCTTGATTTTCATCCTTAACTCACGGAATATATTCACAATTTAGTCTGGAAGGACAGCTTTTCATATCGGTTTTGACACACTGATGCAGTGTCTCGCATTTCACTGACTTCTTTTTTAAAAATTTTTTTTTACTTAACCCTCCTGTTACCTTTATATTTACTAACATATTTTACCCTCGGGGTCAATTTGACCCCAGCAATTAAAACCTCCAGAAAATTATTAGAATTAATATTGTTTTCCAAGTTTAAGTGTGAGGTACTTTATGTTTGTTTGTTGACTACCTAAATAGCCCTTTAAATATATAAAAAAGTTGATATTTCTTATATGTTTGACACAGTGAAAAACAGCCTGGGGTCAAATTGACCCCAAGGAACACCGACATTAAACATTGAATGGGGTCAAATTGACCCTAAGGTAACAGGAGGGTTAAAGGTGCTCGCGTGATCCGCTCTCCGGCCCACTCGCCAAACACATGAATCATATTTCTCATGTCAAAGACTCTCTGTACATTCATCCGATCAACAAAACCGGTCACCTCTCATTGAGCATTTCACAATATGATACTCTCCGGCAGGGAGCTGGCAAGCGTGGATGTTTACATTTACAACCCACCTCCCCACTAACTCATATTTGTGAAACACAGATGGAGCGTCCCGCGAGGCTCACTATGAGGCAAAAACCTGCCAACATTGTTTTCACTACCTGCGAGTGTGTGAATAATTCCCATTGCCAGCTAAAAGATGACACAACTAAATCTATAAAGTCAATGTATTTCACAAGCGAGTTTCTTTAGAGGACCGTGTAATTAAAGAGTTGAAAGGTGCAGGAGGAAACGAGGTCAGGGTTAGCTGACACTTTTGCTGCTCGGTCGCTTTTCATCCTTAAGCGTGCGTAACCTCCTCATGACCCAATTCTTTAAGAGCCCATTCATTAAAGAGCCTCGGTAAAGAGTTCACTCCGTAATTGCAGCCGAGTTACTTTTCTCACCTCGCTGTGCTTAGGGGCTCTCGGGCAAAATGGCACCCTTGTTCAAAATGTCATATGTGGTGTTCTATGTAACGGCGCAAACACGGGCCAATTAAGCATTTATTGCATTGCAGCTGCCCAGCAATTACTGTGTTTTGCTCTGCCGGCACTTTATGCGCAAATAATTAAAGCACAAGGAGAACAACCGGTCGTTTTCATCACTCTGGGATCAATTAAGCACGTTTAAGTATGTAATGAGTCCCTCGGTTATTTATATTGTGCTGTGTTTTGAAAATGTCAACATTTGTTTGCTTTTTAATGAGAGGTTTGGGCTAGAGCAGGAGCAGTTTAATCCATTCCAAATTGTTTAATCCATTGCAGATTGAATATGGCGACGTACTGTACCTTCTACAAATTACTCAACATGGTGCATTGCTACTGAGTTCAGAGGCATTGTATTTAAACCTCAAGTAGCCCATGGAGTTGCTGTATGAGAATGGGGCTCTGTTTATTCAACACGTTGTTTCTCTGCTGTATCAAAAAGAAATACATGTTTTTTTAAATATATACACTACCGTTCAAAAGTTTGGGATCACTTAGAAATGACTTTATTTTTCAAAGAAAAGCACTGTTTTTTCAATAAAGATAACATTAAATTAATCAGAAATACCCACTATACATTGTTAATGTGGTAAATGACTATTCTAGGTGGAAACGTCTGGTTTCTAATGAAATATCTCCATAGGTGTATAGAGGCCCATTTCCATCAACTATCACTCCAGTGTTCTAATGGTACATTGTGTTTGCTAATCGCCTTAGAAGACTAATGTACTCTGTACTCTGGCAAACGACAAATAAATTCAATCAATCAATCAATCAATCAATGTCTGATTAGAAAACCCTTGTGCAATTATGTTAGCACAGCTGAAAACAGTTATGCTGGTGATATAAGCGATACAACTGGCCTTCCTTTGAGCTTAAAGTTTGTAGAACAAAATTAATACTTCAAATATTAATCATTATTTCTAACCTTGTCAATGTCTTGACTATATTTTATATTCATTTGATAAATAAAAGTGTGATTTTTCATGGAAGACACGAAATTGTCTGGGTGATCCCAAACTTTTGAACGGGAGTGTATTTTTTTTAAATCCTCACTTTGTCTAATGCTGTATTAAATACGGTTCTTAATATGCGATTGAAAAATAATATGCCCTTCCGCTCTCTAATACTCGGGTAACGTCCAGATATAGCCAACGCCCCCGGACGTCATCGCCGCATCATCATCAACATGTCGGCATCATTTTTTAACAATTTTACCCACATGGATGAGATACGGCACGGACAAACACAAATTAGTGCAATGGCTTCTACCGCTGCCATAATCCTGTGAAGAGTCCAATACGAGACCCGATGCGTGGTCATCACGGTGACCTATGACCCCGCCGTTCATACACAACAGGATTCTTTGTGAGAAATCAATAAGCCTGCCGGATGCAAGTAAAGGGTCACGACATCGGCAGTAGCTTACTCGGTCATTCAGGTCCTTCCCCGACAACAAAAACGTGCGGGCGGGTGACCTTTGGGCAGCGTCTCACACTCTACTTTACAACGCCATCCACACAAGTGGTGTAATGAATTTGCTTGTCACCCGCTCATCATTTCCCTCCCTCAGGCTGCCGCAACAGCACCGCCTCTCTCCGACTGCACTTTTAATAAGGCAATGGAGTCTTTGGCACGATCAGTACATTTGGGAAATCCAGAGCGGCACTGTTGATTGAGTGCCAGTGCCAATGCCTAAAAACTCTGGATTGGAGTGATGGCTGATGGGTAAATGGTTTGATAGAGGGCAATGGCGCTGCGTTGTTTGATAAAAGATCATTGTGAATCACTGGGCGAAGGAGGGGGGGCATTTGTTCCCAGAAAGTTCAACTCAATATATTTTCTTACCCCCTGTTGTGCGCAAAGGGCAACACCGCAATTTGGCTTTTACTCGCGTTGTGTCTCCATCACGCCACTGCAAAAGTGCATATGTCATTAAATAATTAACAAATTGCCGTTCTAAGAGCGTTTTACTTTAAAAACGACATTGGCTGTGAGGATAGAGTGGGAAGTGGTCCATGCATATTCTTAAAGGACATGTCATGAATATACAATGGAGGATAAGGGGGACTGCTCATTTCTAAATGAATGAGGGATGGGACTTTGGAAGCGCCTTACATGATTAACCCTCGCCATCTGTGCGCTCTCAAGACGGCAGCATCCGATGAGCGGTTTGTCCTGCTCTTCCCACGAAGGCCGGTCCAAACACTGTCACTTTGTGGGATGTCCACAACAAGTATAAAGCACAAATAGTGGTTATTTCTTGCATGGTGGAAATGATAACTGTTTCAATGGAGTAAGCCCACGGAGATAAGCCACGCCCCCTCTAAGGTGCAAATGACGTGAATAAACTACAAATATTGGCAACACTTTTGGTGTGAACGCAGCATAGGTTAGTCGTTACATTTTTTTTTTTTAATGGATATGTTAATGAACCTTTTATCTGAATTCGGTATACTTAGCAAACGTACTATTCATGTCTTTGGAAATGAAACCACCTGGCTTTAGTTTTTATCCTCAACTCAAAAGGAGTTTGGGGCAGTGTGGTTTTAAAGTGGCCGTGGCTTGCATCGGGTGGATTGCTGCTGATATCAACGTCGGCGGCCACGTTGCCATCTGAAATGTCGAGCAAACTTATATGTTGCCACTGGCAGATTTAATGTTTATATATTCACAAGTTTCAGGATGATTACAAAATAGCCTGATGTTACAACGTAAACACACAAAAACGTTGTTATTAAGCAGATGGCTTGACAGGTTTGCCAGAGTACCCAGAATTATTATTATTTCTTTTTAAAGCTTTGTAAATATACAGTCTTCTCAGTCATTTAAAAAAAATCTATTAGGACACGTTCTAAATGTTGACCACCAAAAGCAGAACTGTCAAAACCTAGCTGGACGAATACCGAATGAGTTTATACTTTATTCAATTCAGTTTATTTTGTATAGCCTAATATCACAAATTACACATTTGCCTCAGAGGGCTTTACAATCTGTACACATACGACATCCCTGACCTTTGACCTCACATCGGATCAGGAAAAACTCCCAAGAAATATAAAAAAAACATTTCAATGGGAAAAAAGTGAAGAAACCTTCAGGAGAGCAACAGAGGAGGATCCCTCTCCAGGATGTACAGATGAATAGACGTCATGTGACCAGAATGTAGCATTACAGAGTTATAATAACACATTCAACGAGAACGGGCACTCGGTAGAGCGCATACCTTCGCCGCAGCCACTTTATGATGTCATTATGTCTTTTTATGCGTGTGGAAACGGACCACATAGAGAGTGCTGTGTCCTCATTGGAAGAGATTTTAAATGTGATCTTCAACACCAGTTCAAATAAACTGAACTGGAAAGTCGTGTTGCCATCGTGGCTCAATGAAGCAGAGTGACGAGTCTCTATCAGACCTTTGGAATACAGTCATGAAAAGCATTTAAAGACACAGTGGATCTTTCAGATTTTCCTCCAATTGATTCTCATTGATTGGAACAATCAATATTGCAGATGACCCGTAACTCACCAGGGCAGGAGCACTCCGGTGCATCAGTGCATGTTGACCCAGCAGACCTGTTACACTGGGGGCCAGAAGAATTACAGGAACCCACAGATTGCATGTGCAGCCTGGTTTCTGGCAATTGAATGGAGTTCTGTAATGGCCGACTACGAATGGCTGTTCATTTTTCAACGGTCCGAATCAGTTTGTCTCTTGGTAACCATCAGGGTAAGCCGATCACCGAATTCAGTCAATACATGGATTGGCCGGCATAATGTCAGTACGTCCACACAGGGGAAATAGTGAAGGAGCTCTTTGTATTTACTCTGTGAACATGTCACATCGTTGAGGTTAAGCATACAGTACAAGTACAATTCATCATTGGCTCAGGATTATATTTGATGTACAAATATGAAGCAATAGGCAGAATTTATTAAGAGAAATAAAACAATCGTTTCACTTACATTTAAGCAATAATGTATGAGAGGCAGCGCTGTATCGCCAATAATGTCTTGATTACAAATCTCTCTGTAGAGTCCAAGCGCCAAAGACTCTTGAGAATTTATCATCACATCTTCTTCATAAACAATGATCTGTTCTTTATTTTACTGATTGATAATAGTTTCAACAAATGATGAACAATATAACCTTCATGTAGGTTCGAGTCACCGTGGGGACTTTGTAAAAGCTGATGGCCTTTTATGATGCCTTGAGTATTTCGAAGAAGGAAAATATCATGTGTACCACTTGAAATAAAAGCTGATTGCCTTTTTTGATGCCATTGAGTATTTCGTAGAAAGCTAAAAATCTTGCGCATCTGATGATTCTTTACCAGTAAAAGACACGGCGTTTAGTTTGGAACGGCGAATGTGCAATCGAATCTGAAAATGGGTTGGCTCACTTTTGCTTATTAATCGGTGATGGTTGCAGAACGTGTATCAAATGTTGCCGAAGAGCTAAACTGGCATCTCTGGGTTTACAGCGGCCCTGGTGTTACGCCAGACTAGTGACAAGGTCTGTGCTGACTCATTGCCCCCCCCCCCGCCCCGCTCACCAGCTTATTTTTGCAGTCATGCCAGTGCAAGCCGGTGGTGTCAGACGTCTGTGTCTATCTTGCTCTCATTGTAGCCTGGCTGCCTTGAAGTTACATGCAATTTCTGTCTGTGCGGTGAGAGTGAGGCAGTAGGTGGGTAGTTGGAGGTGTGTGTGTGTGTGTGTGTGTGTGTGGTGCTCCGATTCCAGAGCCTGATTGAAATGGAGCATCACAACGACCCCAGGAGGTTTTCATTAGCCCCTCGTGGGGCGGAGAGAAGCCTCGATCTGTAGATCATAACAGTGATGATAGTGGTTTTACTATGGTAGCACAGGGGGGGGGGGGGGGGGAGGACAGGGGGGGCATTGAAAGACAGCCTATAAAGGCTTCATTCACGCTCATGGCAAAGACCCTTCATAGGCCCCCAAGTGCACCTGCCACTGCGTAGGGGACCAATGGAGAGCCAGAGAGGGAGGCGTGGAGAGGAAAAGAAGGCAGAATCTCTAAATGAGGACCAGGGAGGCGGTGGCAGCAGAGAGGATCGGCCTTTTTGTACATTTGTTTTATTGATTTTCACAGTTTTTATCCCACCAGGGAAGATGATTCACACGTGTACCGAAGCAAATTACAGATTGAAATGTAAAACCTCATTTCCGACCCGACCCACCCAATGTATGGTTACAGGCTATGGAACTTATACATTCAGGTACATTTAGAGGACTGAGATGTAAGGGAAATCAAATAAGTGCAATAATCTAAAAATAATAGTGAGAAGTTGCATGAAAAAAGAAAATGAGTAATGGCTCCAAAAAAAAAGGAATAATAATGAAAAAAGAAACAAACCAGGAGGGGGGGGGGGGTGCTCACTGTTGCTATGGGGCGGAGAGAGGATCCACCTTAGTCTTTGTCGAGAGGTTCCTGTAAGGAGTCGTAGAAGTCTAGTAAAGTTTGAGGACTGTAATTTGAGCAGAGTGAGTCATCAAGCTACCGAATGCCAGCCAGAGGGAAATATGGAGTCGGGAACCATGACCGGAAGACTCATCGTTCTCCGGAAGCCAGAGACCACATGCTCAGTGGTCCACAGCTTAAAGGAATTACTGTTTCACCTCCTCTCTCTGCTCAAGCAGTTTGTTCTCTACGCTTTCAAACAGATAAATGAAGAAAAAAAAATTGTGTGAAGATTAAAAATACTAAAAGATTAAAAATACAGATTTTACTATCGGTAAACTTGCAGTTCTGGGTCGACTGCAGTCAACCTTACAAAGAGATACTCCAAAATCTTGTACACGCTTCGCTGACTGTAAAATGAAAAAGGAAGAATCCAAAACAAACCATTTTATCAATGCTATAAAAAATAGTTTAATTCTCAAAGACTATAACGGTGCATCATGACAATATTTCCATGAACGACAGAACACGGAGTCTAAGGCTTGCTCCGTGACGCCTTTGAGAAGAGAGCAACCGCTTTTAAACCTAAAAGTCAGTGAACTCTTTACTGTGAATGTGAGAACAGTTGTACGATCTTTAAGGAGGTCACGGAAAAAATATGAGGTCACGAAAAAGGACTTAAAATGTGACGTTTGACCTTGGGATGGCACTGCAGAGGAGGTCCTGGAGATGAAGGGTTTACCCTGTGGGCATATGATTGGGTTTAGTAATTTTCCTTACAATCAGCCCATCAGTGTCATTTTTGAATAAGGAACATGTACACTATAGTTAAAGGGGTCACAAGATTGCCAGTTATTTTTTTACCAAAGCATTCATTTCAAACAAATGCTACCCCAGTTTATTTACATCGTTTTGTAGGTTGATCATATGGAATTAAGAGTAATAGCAAAAATGAATACAAATCCGTCAGTTTCCTGGTAATCCTCCATTATAATTTGATTTTTCAGGCTCTAGTGGAGCATCAGGTAAAAGGTCAGAAGGTCACCGAAAACACCAACGTTCGTCTTCTGGCAACCATGAACATCCGCACAAGACTTCCTGTAAATCCAGCCATGTGTTTCTGAGATATCATGCACTGTAAAAATCAAAATTTTGACTTGATGGTGGCGCGAGAGCAAAAGTCAAGGGGTCAATAAAGTTGTCAAAATTCATCATTCAACATGAATGCGTATGCCAAATGTCATGGCAATCCGACCAATAGTTGTTGAGGCATTTCATTAAAACGTACAAATGTCAACCTAATGGTAGTGTTTACATCATGTGGGAACCACGGATGTCTGTACGATGTTTTTAGATTTCAGCAGTTAGTAATGAGCGGTGGAGAGATGTAAATTCATCCATAAGGAGTGAGAGAAGAGGAGATAGGAGCTCAGTGTGTCCTTGAGGAGATAGGTGCTCAGTGTATCCTAGAGGAGATAGGTGCTCAGTCATCCCTAGAGGAGAGAGGTGCTCAGTGTGTAGAGGAGAGAGAGAGTGAGTGTGTATCAGAGAGAGAGAGGAGCTGTGTGAGAGGTGAGAGAGAGAGAGGTGCTCAGTAGGAGGAGATAGATGCTCAGTGTATCCTAGAGAGAGAGAGAGAGAGTAGATGAGGAGGAGAGAGTATCCTAGAGGAGAGGGGAGGTGGTCAGTGGAGTGCAGATAGTATCTCAGTGTAGTGGTGAGGAGGTGCTCAGAGTGGGAGAGTGTATCCTAGAGGAGAGAGGTGATCCTGGGAGGGAGGGAGAGAGGAGGTGAGAGTGTATCCAGGAGGGAGGTGCTCAGTGTATCCTCGAGGAGAGAGAGGTGCTCAGAGAGGGGAGGAGAGGTGGTGCTCCCAGAGGTGAGGAGGAGGGTGAGGGAGAGGAGGAGAGAGGTATCTCGTGGGTCCCTCGAGGAGATGTATCTCAGTGTATCCTAGCTCAGAGTATCCTAGAGAGGAGATCCTAGAGTGTGTGGTGCTCAGAGGGTGCAGAGTGTGTGTGTACAGTGTATCCTGAGTGAGATAGGTGCTCAGTGCTCAGTGTATCCTGGGAGAGGGTGTAGGTGCCTAGAGGAGAGAGGAGCTCAGTGTATCCTCAGCGTCCCCCTCAGCCTCTCAGCCTCTAGCAGCATCTCTAGGTCTGGACCAGGTGAACCTGACTCAGCTCTAACTATAAGACCATCAAGAGGAAAGTCTTCATCACTCTACATGAGGTGACTGTGTCTGCCTCCAGGACTGAAGGTGAAGCTGGTTCCATAAAAAAGGAGGAGCTTGATAACTGAAGGCTTTGGCTCCCATCCTACTTTTTAAGACTCTAGGAACCACAAGTAGCCCCGCAACACAGCTCTCTAGTGGAGCAATATGGTACTACAAGCTCCTTTATATATGACGGAGCATCACCCATCAAGTCTCTGAAGGTGAGGAGAAGAATTTTTCGATCCCGGCTCATGCCGGCCCTAGTCGACGTGTCCTTGAGCAAGACACTTAACCCTGAATTGCTCCTACGATGTACGATTGTAAGTCGCTTTGGATGAAAGCGTTAGCTAAATGTAATGTGATGTCTGCGCTCACACATTATGGAAGATGCCGAGATGCTCCTCCTGTTTCCACGCCGACGGCAGCCAAAGTCGCATATTGATTAGAAAAGACGCTTCACTGTTGAATCCTCTACCGACAAAACAAATTATTCATTCAGCCACTCTCTCTGGGGTTTGCCAAAGGGCATTCTGGGGAATGTAGGTCAACAGTACAATCTCACAATTGACATGGTGCTCCAAAAATTCTATTCTTGACTTTGGATTTGACATTCTCTTAGCCCGTTATCCAGCGATCATATCTGTATTTTAATACTGTTTTAAGTTGCACTGTCACCCCTAAAGCATAGCTCACTGAGGTTCACATTTCAACGCCCACACCACATTGAGCCTGTGAACATTAACAACATCTGAGACGCTCCCACCTCTCAGCAGCTGGAGGAGGAAGACCATTGGTATTCAGAGTACTCAAGAATAACTGAAAGTACACCTGGGTCTTTAGTCAGAGGTGCCGGGGTCAAATTAGGCTGCAAATTAAAACTAAACTGTATTTAATAATATGAGCAGCCTAACAACAGTGCATCAGGGTTGATTTGAACGATGTACGTTTTCCATTTTGTGGAACAAATAAGAATGCCTAGTCCATTCCCACATTTTATAGACGTTCTTCAGATGTCAATATATTTACCACAAGGATTTTACATTTTCGTTACCAACCAACATCTTTGGCAAAAGGAGTTAAATGTTAAACGTGAACTAAAGCCCTAAATTGGGTCATGCATTGGTAAATGTACTTTTTAGGCATGTCGTTTGACCCGAAATGAACACCACTCAAACATCCACCGAATGAGGAGTCATCAATTTACCATGGACTCAATCAAGTAGCTCATTTTGCTTTTGTCAGGTGGTCAACTTCTGAGCCTTCACCTGACGAGACTTTCTATGAAATCTCAAAGACAGAATACTTTACACCCATATTTGATTGATTAATAGGCCTCTCCTGTCACGACGCTATTAGAGTGGACCGAAAAGCACGACTCAGACAGGAGTCACAAAGAATACTGTCTTTGGTTGGAAACAGGCTGGGTCAAAACCGGGAGATCAGTCGAAGAAGCAAAAAAGTCCAAAAAGGGGAGGGGCAGAGAATCAGAGGTCAGGGCAGGCAGGGTCAGAACAGGCAGGTCAGGAATATACTCTAATAACGCAGAACTTGGCACAAAAACACAAGACAATCTGGCAGAGGACAAGTGGAAGTGAGGGAGCTAAATAGTGAGGGACTAATGAGGGGATGGGCTGCAGGTGAGAAGGGCGTGAGGACCAGGTGAAGGTAATGAGGGACTAACGAGGTGATCAGAGGCAGGTGAGGGGAGTTGGATTAAACGAGATGGTGTGACAGGATGAAAACAACTATTACAAAAAGGAAGGCGTGGAGCTAAACTGTTACATCTCTAACAGCCTCCGCCCCTCTCCGAAGTTTTTCCACGACACGAAGAAGCTGGCTGCAGGGATTTGCTCGCCTTCAGAGCATTAGCGAAGGTCGAGTGATGAATCCAAACCATTCCCTGCCTGGTCAGTTTGATATCAAGTCATATAGCCAGCATATGAGAAGACATAAGGAATGTACAATCTTAACAAATTATTTTTCAACCACCATCACTCATTCTTTTCGATCTGATTGGTTGCGTTTATTCCCCATATGAAATCTCTCAAACTACAGGAGTGGTCCTCGAACGGAGATTATCATCGTGCTTATTTAAGGCTGAGAAAAGACAATGAATCTGGCCGTGATTCTGATGCGCCTATTAGTTTTCCTCCGTAATAGCTGCCCGAGGATTAGCCGACAGTGTCAACCCGTATTTAACTGTAATAAGCCTTCGTTTTGGTTCTGTGGCCAAGACTCCTGCTCCCTGTCGTCCAGATACACTCTTAATCTATTCCATTGTTGTGGAAAAGAAAGAGTTGGAGGGGACAGCTCTGTTCAAAGTAGATAAGGATAGTGTGTCAGCATCAAACAGCAGACAATGTAGGAGTTTACATCCTGAAGCTTTCAGTGGTCTTTTTTATATCTATCATCTATCATCTATCATCCATCTATCGTTCATTAACTATCGGCTATAATCTATCACCCATTCATCTATCATCCATCCATCTATCATCTGTCATCATCCATCTAACATCCATCGATCTCCCATCTATCATCCATCCATCTATCATCCATTCATCTATCATCCTTCCATCTGTCATCATCCATCTATCATCCATTCATCCATCTCATCATCACCCTGGATTGAACATGTAGACCAATTAACTGACGCACAAACTAACCCGTTGCTTCATCTCTTCACTCATTTCCTATTCCATCCTCCCTGCCTGAATGAACAACATGATCGCAATTAATTAAATGTAATGAAAGTTGGGCTTTCTATGCATTAACTGCAGTTAATGCAATACCTCAATTCAGCTGAAACGCCTTATCGTGTTACCTTATGTTGCTCCACTATATCTTAATCATATAGTTTATCATATTTACTCAAGAATAGAGTTGTAGCAACGGAGGTAATTTAAGTAATTTTTTTTCTGTGCCCTCAACATGCGGCCTTTAGCGAGATATTATGAGTAGTAGCCTTATGAGTAGACTTTAGCTCATTAATAACACGGAAAATTAAGCTTATATATATATATAGATCTCTCAAGGTTTAGGAAATTACGCTTTTGTTTAAAATAAACAATAATAAAAGTAATAAAAGTATTAATTACAGCAATCATTGATAGTCAGTAATGAAACGATTTATCAAGAACTCATATACAGTATATATAATATATATGTGTGTGTGTATATATATATATTATATATATATATTCGCCAAAGTTTAAATATTTCAAATTGAGGCGAATATTCGCGACGCGCAACACTCGAAAATCCACGTTTATCGTAACCACTCTTGTCTGTACGTTGACTTTGCTTCTGGGGTCTATTCGCTTGGAAAATCCTCAACGCTTTTGGTGTGAACGCAGCTCCACTGTTGCCACAGTTGGCCTCCAGCCTGAGAGTCCAGCTGATTGTCTGAGGGCTCGGACAGAATAGCTCTAAGGTTCTCTCTGAAGCGAGCCCTCTGGTTGCCGGGCCATCGATGCTCAAGCATGTCCTCTGATCACTCTCAACCTGATGATACTAAATAATCAACAGATGAGTGGACGTGGGTCTCATGGGGTTTGAGTCCAATGAAATCATTGCTTGATGGTGTACCCATAGCCCTGTTTATTGAAGAGGAATCCCTTTCACAGTCGAGACTAGAAACTGGATGGTTGGTGCATGGGTGTAGGGATGCCCCTCCCCCAGTCACCCACCTCCCCCACCTGAGCGCTGAAGGGTTCAGGTTCTGGAACGTCCTCAAGGCTCTCCAGCAGGCCATCAATGTATTTCTTTAACTGCAATATGTTTGTCCTTAACAAATATACCTGCCTCTCGAACCTGGACCCCATGTCAACCTCCTGGACCCTGAGACCAACACTTTAGCGTGTGTCCTTTTAACTTCACTCAAACACATATTTCAAGCCGTGAGACGAAAACATAAGTCATGTCATGTCAACCTTCACACTCGGGTTACGCAGGCCCACGCGCTCTGCTGCCGGCTTGATTACAGCGGTGTGATTTAACCCCTGAAGTACAGGTGTGGCGGCTGCAACAGGTCCCTGAAGGAGTCCGGAAGGAGTCCAGATAAGCCGCTCCTGATGAAGCATCCTGACCGGCTCCGTGTGAGGAGGCGGAGGCTCTTGAAGCCAGCGGTCACTTCATGGAGGGCAGCAGGATCACAGCAGTCAGCCCTGTGGACCTGGAGTTCAAAGGGGAAACATGTGGGACAAATGATATTGAAGCCTGAGAGTCATGAATAAGATCTCCTTCCTCTTTGATTCAAATGGATCAAGCCCCCAAAACGGGTCTCCGTGTTGGCTGCGGTACTCACTGTGGTCGGCTGTCTTGTGGTCAGCTGTCTTGTGCAGCCAAAGGCATTCGTCCCTCCAACTCATCAAAAAAAAACAGATTGCCGAAGCCTACTGGGGCGTACTGGACCGGCAGCTGGTCTTGCCGTTATTGGCCCGGTTCTCTCTGGTCCTTCTGTCTCGGGCTCCTCCTCGATCGGCAACAGGAGCAGCAGCTGCACTTCACCCTCCTCCTCCTCCTCCTCCTCCTCCGATCGGCCCTGCCTCGCCGCCTGTCGTGTCTGGTGTACGAGACGGTCATTAAAATTGTCATGGCTTTTATTTTTCAAAAAAATCCGTGAAGACCTCCAAAAAAACCCACAAAAGGTGTAAACATGTGCTCCCCATGCCATCCACCTTTTCTTTCCTCCTTCCTCCACCAACATGACCTCCTCCTTGTTGCCACGGGCAACACACACACACACAAATATCTCTTGATAAGCTTTTAGTTGGTGACCCATATCACCCGCCGTGTGTACGTGCTGATCATATGTGCTCGGTAGTACAAGTTACACTTTTTAAATGTATTTCAACGATATGTATATATTTATAGATATTGTGTGATTTGCATACAAAACCAGCAGACTCAAAAGTGAAGGTGTTTCCAACAAGGTGGACCGAAATAATAACCCCAATGATAATGGGTGGACACGTGTTCAGGATAATCACACTAAACCCCTGGGTGCTAGGGTTCAATCCCTCCCCCCCCCCCCCCCCACACACACACAAACACACACACACACCCTGTGTGTGCGTCCATTCAGTGACCCAAACACTTTCACTTCAAACCCTCCTCTCTGCTTTTGCTTTACAGCCACACACCCCCACACATAGACACCCCCACACCCATCCCTTCTCATCCTCCCTGCTTCATCTTTAAAGTAAAGTGGTATTCTCGGAGCAAGGTAACGATCAACATGGCCAACATCGTTAGCCTCAGCCCCCCCCCCCCCCCCGCGGGCCAGACACAGAAAATAACTTTCCCTTTCTTTTTTTTTTCTTCCCCCCATGGCGTCTGCAGATAGCGGGGTAAATGAAGACATACAGCCCCCCAGGTCCAGCGGGCCGCTCAAGGTGACCTCTGCTGTCGGCACACATTGACTAATGCTGCCCGTCGAGGGGGGGGGGGAGGGGGCGGCGCCGGGAGAAGAGAAAATAAGATGGCACTGAGGTAATGCCCCTCTCGTCGGCTACATTAATAAATACCTCTTCCAGATCCCGTTTCATTTGCACGAGTACATTCGCAGAGGCAGAAATCACCTCTGATTGATAACAACAGACCCACTAGATACGAGTCCATGCTACATTTTCAGGAAGTCCGAGGCTGCGTGTTGATGTCATATAACTCTCTCATGGGGCGATTTGTGTCTCATAACTACAAAGTATGGCTTTGAGACACTTCTGTCATTTAAAACAATATATATATATATATACTTTATTGATAATGCACAATATGGTATACAGTGATCAAATAACAAGTATTTTCCTTTTTTGTGTGTGTTTCAGATTATAATTGTTATTTTCATTTCTTTCTTTTTTCCTCTTTACAAAGGGAAAACGGATTTTTATAATAATGAGTAATGAAACGCCCACCCACACACACACCCCACCCATGGCCTTCATATTCTTTCAGTTTGCGTAGTACAATATTGTAAAACTAAAGATAGGTATTTAGGTTTAGTTACAGTGAGTCAGACAGATAAGGACAGAGGGAAAGATACGTGCATACAAATTAAAATATCTGTCTCACTCAGTCGGCAACGCTGGCAGATTAAAAATATATGAAATGAAAGGTTGCCATTTCCTGGTAAAGTTGTCATTACAGCCTCTAAGCATATTTATTTGTTTCAAGACTCAAGAAAAACATCACATCCGTAAGCCAGGCAGACTGAGATGGTGAACTTGGAGATTTCCAAGCAACAAGTATTCTACGACGTGCCAGAAGAAGAATAGTAAAGGCAATAATATCCATGACTTTAGGACTGTAGGATGGGTTTAGCTGGGATTACAAAGATTGCTAGAAGGGGGCATGGTTTTACCTCGATCCCCAAAACTATATTTTATATATATATAATATATAAACATATAAGTTTACATATTGATAACTAATAAATATAAATTATTAAATGTATTAACTTATTACATTTATTTGTATTAAATTAACTATATTTTAATATATATATATTATATATATAAATATTGATTATATATATATATATGTTTTAATAATATAAAAAATATAGCACCAGAAATGACCAAGTTTAAGACACACCAAAAACATATGTAATAAATCTGCTTAGAACTGAATAAGACCAAGTCTGGCCGATCCGTATCTCTAACGATTAGTCAGCCGGGATGAACTGGATCTGTGGACAGTCGACTATGATGGCCACGTATTGCTTATCAAACAATATTAATCAGTATAATGATCTGAAGCACAGGTGTGTTCACCTCGTTCGGCCCCCAAACTAATCAATAGGAAACCACTCTTATATTATCAATGACGCATCTCTAGACGTTTGTTTTTTTCATCCATTTTCTACACTGTGACAATGTCTCTGAAGGTCTTCTGAATATCAGGAAACATCAGAGACGTCCAAGGAAATGCCAGGAGATGGTGGAATAGAAGAGCACAAATTCTATAATAAATCAAACTTTGATTTCTTGTGCGGCTCCTCAGATAACGATTCATATCTATAACGATGTGTTCCTTGGCGGAGGAAGTAATGCTCCGTAAGAGTGGATCGTAATATATTAGTGCATTCATACAATCCATAGGGGTGCTATATATGAGCGACGTATGTACATGTTATATGGTAAATTACTCAACACATGATTATATTTCATAGCATAGACATTAGCTTTTTAAGTATCTGGTCCAACACACTGGTAGAACATCTCAGAGCACTGGTCCAACAGACTGGTAGAACATCTCCAACATCTTGCTGCACACGTCCCAGTTTCCTCAAGAAACAGTTGACTCCTCCCCTTCCTGTACACAGCGTTGATGTTGGCCTTCCAGTTCAGTCCGTTGTCGATGGAGACACCCAGGTACTCCTCCTCCAGGTCCACTTCCTCTCCCAGAACTCTTAGCGGTTATGGAGTCATCATCTTCCTCCTCTTCCTCCACCACTATCTCTCCGGTCTTGGCCACGTTCAGAAGCAGGTGATTTCTACCGGCCCACTCCGATGGCACAGCGCCATCTTATTACTGTAAAGATATTATATAAAACGATGCTATCCGTGCAGTAGAGAACACGTTATACTTTCCACATTCCAAGAGCCTCGAGGGTTACTTGGTGTTCGGCTCATGTCCGCAAGAGCGTACGAAGACTTTAAGGTCACAACTACACAATGTATTCCATTTTTCAGTGCGGTCTGCTTGTATTTTATTATTTATTTTATGATGTATTTTTGAAACCAAACATCACAGCTTTTGTGTCATAATTCAGTTTCACACCTGGACCTCGGCTCAGCCCTTCAGTGGCGGCTGTTCTCGGCTCGTATACAATTGTATTGTTTACAGTTGTCAACAATACAATGAAGAGAGATGAATGAGAATTCAAAAATGTCCATCGCGAAAAGGCCCATTGAGGTCGGTACAGCTCGTCTTCTTCCTGAGTGGAAAAGGAGCGCAGGCGTGCAAAGAGATGTTACTTCTAAAAATTAATTGGCAATTAAGGAAAGTTAAATTACATCCTTTATTCGTCGTTTCCTTTCCTTTTCCGTCTTGGCTCGGCTGTGTGTGAAGAATGTGAACGTTGAGTTGATGACGAAGGGACAGCGCCTGTAATGGGATTGTTTATTATACACCAGGCGGCAAGCCTGAGGCTCTGACTGGAGGCTATATTTCCAGCATAATTAACCACAGATGGTGCTACTACTGTTTCGTTTTTATTCTTTAAAAATACTGGCGAACTCGTACTTTTCAGCACCATGGACGGCTCATTACATTTAGGAAAATTAGCTTTGATTTAAACGTGCAATATATCGTCACTGTGTTCCTCCGTGAGACGGATTACAATTCCGAGTGAGAACCGCGGCTCCCTGGAAGCGATGATGATGATTTTGTTTCCTGGTCAGCAGAAACGGTCTCCGACTTTTGAGAAAAGGAATCCCTCCTCGACCTCAAATACTTTTTACACATTATTCCCCGCAGTGATAGCGCTTTCCCTTTTCCCGGCCTCCATGTTAAGTCTATCATCGTGACAACGTGTTTTAATGTCGCCCTCTGACGCCCTAATTACCTGGGTTACCCTCTGATTTGTGATAACTGGGTCTGCAGTGTGTGTGTGTGTGTGTGTCTGTGCCAGGACCAAATCCTGTATCGCTTTCAGGAAGCAAGAGTTGCTCATAATAGAAAGAAAAAAAAGGTGTGAACTCTTGGTCACTTTTAGCTGATAAAACTTGTGAGAAAGGGAGTTAAGAATTAAAGACCGTAAGCTGCTACCCATGATAATAATGTATCTACATTACCATCAAAGTCTCTTTTTGAATGGCCTCAATTCCCTTCGCTGAGAACTACATTCATGACCCGGTTACTCCAGTAACCTGGTTTTGGCTGAACGCATCAACGAATAAGTGGGTTAAAATAACCTGGCTCTTCTTCCAATCGTGGTGATTTAAATTCAATTCAGATCATTTAATGTAGCCCAATTTCACAAATTACGAATTTGCCTCGGAGGGCTTTACAATCTGTACACAGACGACATCCCTGACCTTTGACCTCCCAGCGGATCAGGAAAATCTCCCAAGAAATAGAAAAAGGAAGGCATCAGACCCAGCCAGGTCCATGAGAGGTAAAGTCACAAAGACTCCGGGAGATAGCAGAGTTAGTAAGGTGTGATGGAGAGATGTAAATTCATCCATAAGGAGAGAGAGAAGAGGAGATAGGTCCTCAGTGTATCCTAAAACGTCCACTAGCAGCCTATAAGCCCATAGCAGCATCTCTAGAGGCTGGACCAGCATGGTTACTTCCACATCAAATGCTTCTTCTATGGCACTGAATTCCCATTTTTCTTTGTATTTCATCGCCTAACACAGAATACGTGATTGCCCTGTCGAGCTAAACCTCGCTAGCGTCATCATTAGCGAAGACAACAAGCCACACGAGTTTTAGTCTTGACAAAAGGGTCCTAAAAGTCAACATACCTAGATATAGAGTGTCTAGGTTGACAACTAAGTAATCTACTTTCATTAAACACTTGGACTTACCTCATAAGTAATGAGATGTAAGGGGCAAAATGAGCGAGATCCAAGGTTGTTTTTTTATGAATGTATTATAGGCTATGCTATCCACATGGGCTTCAAATGTACTGCATAAGGGGGGAAAAAAGGCAGGAGTCTACTTTATAATATATAATACATGGAGACTTGACTTATCTATATGGGTAATGAAACGTAAGGAGCAACGTTTCTTCTTAATTAGAGGCTAGTCCATTTCTATAGGCTACCGACCTGTTACTAAGCACAGCACTGCATTATAAATCATACATGAGACATTGGTTGAGTGCATGGATGACTAGAGACATCAGTGTTGAAGGGCAGCCACATTCATTCCTACTAAGGTTGCTCAGTGGACCTTGAAGCAAAAAAAGTTCAATGTCACAGTATAAAATTAAGATAAAATCACCCAGATCGTCAATAGATTTGTCACGTAATGGGGCTTAGAAGGAATACGTACCGGTGTTTCCTCAACCGCTGCCTCCCGGTCTAACTTAGCCTCTGGGTCCTTCACACGTACTAAGGAAGGGAAAGGACTTTGGATATGACTATTAGGGCATTCAATAACTTTCAGGATCTAGTGATTAAGGTAAGGGCTACTTAAGAATTCACAATGGGAAGGAAAAAAAAGAATTATCCATGCAGTGACGGACCTCTCTTTCCCAATGTAGCTCTATCTGAACGTCTCTTTGGGTCCCCATGACATCACAAGATGGACACAGAAGTTGCAATGTCATAGTTTGACCACTATGTAGGATTTGCATTCAAAAGAGAAGTGTTTAATGTGGTCCTCCAAGCCATCTCCGGCACATAGCAACAGAAGCACTTGATATAGACTGGGTGTGTCCTGGCTACAGCTTACAGCTGACCTCTGTACAGTTGGTCCATTGGCGGACTCTCTGGCACCTCAATCAAATAATGAGGTGAATCAAACATGTGGGACTCTTAAGCTGCATTCACACCAAAAACTTTCCATATTTTTTCACGCGAATGGATCCCATGCAAAGTCAATGCACAGGCGCGAATGGTTGTGAACGGTGCAAATGAAAAATTCGCTTCATTCGCCTCAAGTTTAAATATTTCAACTTTGGCGGTATATTTGCTCGACACTGAGTTGCGAAAGCCAATCGGCGTCGAGACGCTCCGCCGTTGGTGAATCTAACTGCTGCTGCTCTCGTGGAGCTGGAAGAGACAGACGTCCAGACGTAGTCGGTGATCACCGAGCTGTGTGAGCCTACGGATGATGTCATGTATAAATATATAAATGATATTCATGTCATGAACCCAAACACGAGGGCGTTTGATGTTCCCTCGTTTGTGGGATGTCCTCAACAAGTATAAAGCAGAACTAGTGGTTATTTCTTCTTCTCTCTTCTGTAAAGCCACAGAGATAAGCCACGCCCCCTCTAAGGCGCGAATGACGCGAATAAACCACAAATGCTAAAGCTAGTAAACTCACGCGAGTAAAACGTTGAGAATATTTGCGGCACTTTTGAACGCAGCATGAGGGATATCGAGGCAGATTCACCATGATGCCAGCCATCAGACGCTACTTGCCACTTGTGGCCACCACAGCTGCTGTTGAGCTAAAGTGTTTCATACATTTGCTTTTAAGTGGGCGTCCACTTCGTAGAATGTGGAAGCAGCACTTTTCCCTTCTACAGCTTTTTAGTGTTTGGCTTGTCCTCCATGCATTTTTTAAAAATCCCGTCCTGGAGATGGAGGCGTTCTCCCGGTTTTCCACAAGTGAAGTGGCAGCCAACATGGCAGACTCGTGCTAAATGGAGGCTCGCATGAAAGCTTCTTTAAAAAAAAAAGATGTTTTGCCTCCTCCTTGTTTCCCATCACTCGCTCTGTTTTCACTGAGTATTGCCGCCTTCTGTTCCCGTTGACACTCGGCCTTTCTTCCCATCCTTTCCCCTACATTGTCTCCCATCTTCCTCTCTCTCTCTCTCACTCCCTCTCTCTTACCCTCCTCTCTCCTTCTATCTGACAGCATTGGGGCTCCTTTGGGAGGTAATTAGGAAAAACTCAACAGAGACGCACACAGCCGCTTCCAAAAAACAAAGGCTTGCAATACTTTCTACTCTACCTGCATTACAATAGCAAAACAACAAAAGAAGGCTAGGAGTCATGGGAAGAGGAGGATGAAGGAGGTACTACCAGGACAATCTTTAGGGAATGATGTCATCGGGAGAATGCTGCTTTGGGAAGTCAAAACTTTTACGTGCACGGTACCTGAAGTTTCAAACTACGGGTACCCACCACATGGATCACTTCTGGCCTGGTCTCCCAAAAGTAGGGCTTCACACTCAGAGGGAGGATGACATCAACACTGATAATAAGGCTATTCCAAAGAGACACGTCTCAGTAATCTAGGACACAGACAAAGACGCTTTTCCTTCCTCCAAGCAATTTGTTCACTTGGTTGATGCACAACCCCGCGTGTGATTGGCTCGCTGCCTCTTGCTCTACAGGCTAGTGAAGAAGACTGGAGGATGAATCCCGAATAAACTCACCTGATGGTCGTTCCCTCTGGGGGGATTTCAAGTGTTCTTTATCGAGCTGCATGGCCTCCGTGTCCCACTATGAATGACCTAGTTCAAATATTTCACTTCCGAGCGGAGGCCTTTTCTTTTAACTCGGTTGTTGATCGTGAACTGATGTCTATCCCGGGAACGGCGTTCGTAACTTTGACCGAGTTATTTAGATTACTAATAAAACGTCACATTGTCTAATTGTGTTTTGCTTATTTTTTTAGCGGTAGCTCAGCAAAAACACACAACTTCTAATATTAAATGAGTGTTTAATAACTGCATCTGCTCTCTCTGTTCCCTGCAGATGCAAAGCATACGTTAGTTATCACAGCTGCAGCTCGGCCTCTGAATGTAGGCTACAAGAACATTAGCTTCCTCTTAATTAGAGTCTGATTTGCACGATTTGATCACAGATATTAATAAAAACACTGGAGGTGACAATGCGCCATTTTCAATCCTGACATTTTTAAATATTCAACGGCGGTGCAACGGTGGCGCAGCAGGAAATACTGCCTGGGGGTACGACTTCCTTTCACATTCCCCTTCCCCCAGACCTCAGAGAGTTATCTATCTCCGCCTCTAAAAAGTTGGGAGCGAAACTTCACTCTCAACATTTTTTTTCCGGGTTTCCAGGAGCTCAAAGAGAAACTTCTCCGACATTCTCTGTTCTGATTGAGCGAGTGAGACGCCGCCCATGTGGACACTTTGTATTCTGACCCCGCTGAAGACGTACCGGGGCTTCGGTGCTCGGGATTTTGTTACAACCTGCTAAAAATGGACGGTCGTGCTGAAGCATAGTGAGGATGAATGGACAGATTTTTATTATTTCTTTTGCAGAGGGAAGGAATGGATGGCCAGAATGTGCCAAAACATCAAGGAAATATATATTATATATATTTATTATATATATAATATATTTATTATATATATAATATATACTATATTACATATATATAATATATATATATGATATATATATATATCGTATATATAAATATTATATATATACTATATTACATTTATACAATATATATATACTATAATACATAATATGAATGATGAAATAAATAAAAGATTTGCGTGTTTTCGAAGCCTGTTTAAAATGCAAATCTAGGATAACTGTGTCTGCACGTGTTTATGATCTCAAGAGGTGTTTACACACATCCTCTGCGGTTCACAGCAACTCAATCATGGCGAGTACCACAGCGTACCGACACGCCTCCGCGGGCGTTGGTATTATTAAGCGCAGCGAGCCGCTTCGCCGGATCCCAACTGTTGGGATTTGCCAAATCATTAAGTTATTTGATAGTTCATTGAGTCTCTACAGTTGACTCGTAATTAAATAACATTGGATCGATGCGAGGAGGGAGAGGCAGTGGATGACAGGAAGTAGATGAGATGGTCTTAACCCCACAAAACTGCTGGAATCAAGTGATTTGCAATTAATGTTCTCGCCAGCTGCCACGGAGGAAACCTGCAGGAGTGGCTGAGAGCGTAAATGTTCCAGAAGAAGTGTCCGTGGAGTGCTCGGCATTCCTATTCATGCTCCTATCATAACGTCCTTATAAGAAACAAATCAATCATTATCTTTGTATTCGTACATTTTTTCCCGCAGACTGTCCCGCCAAAATAAAAGCAACGCAAAGAGACTTTGTGTTTACTCGCGTTCTTTTTCCAAGCTGATTTAAAAATATGTATTGTACGACTCATTGAATAAATAATAATAATAATTAGGGCTGTCAGCGTTAACGCGTTAATCTATGCGATTAATTTGGCCGCGTTAACGCACTAAAATATTTTAACGCAATTAACGCACTTTTTTTTTTTTTTTAAACCGCGGCAGTACGGTTTGACACTGTTTCCGTTTTTAAAACAATCATTTCTCCGCGAAAATAAGGAGCAGAAATCAGTTTAACTCGTGGATGAATCAGTCGGGTTTCCTCCTGCTCCTCCTTCCTCCCGTCTCCCCCTCTGATACACAGAGGAACAGAGGGGCGACGTGTCGGGGGACGCGGCGCGGAAAGAACGCGACACACGAAACCTTCAACGTGATTGGTCAATCCGTTTGTCTGTCAACATTTCGGGGGAAAAAAACCCAATGAACACTCAGTAAATCACAAAGGACCTCCCACCTCACAGGTTAGGCTCATTTAGCAGCCTGTCAGTCAGAGAACCAGAGAACACGCGCGAGGACAATGAGGCTCATTTCAGAGCTGAGATTGTTCTGGAATGTTTGATGTATAACACGTGGGGGTGTGTCACATGCAAAAGACTTTAAACGGTGAATTTAATTTATTTTGTAAAATGTATAAAATGAGCCCAGCCTCCAGAGGGTTAACGTGACATATGTGAATGTCAGTCAGTTACCAAGGCCACTGGTTCTGCTGCTGTTCAGTGTTAAAGATGACAGGACCAATGGGGTCTCAATATACTTCTTTTTTTTAACTAATCTGATGTTTCACTGAAGAAACAATTCATCATCCACGATATTAAATACCTCGCTGGCACTTTATAGGTAGGAGCCTCTTTGAAAACACAGCTCTGTGTGAAGTTTTGTCTTTAAAAAGAAGGGAAACACTTTTAACCCTTGTGTTGCCTTCGGGTCATTTTGACCCGATTAAATTTTGGGTCATTTTGACCCGATTCAATGTTTCACCCTCCTGTTACCTTTATATTTACTAACATATTTTACCCTTTGGGTTCAATTTGACGCCAGCAATTAAAACCTCCAGAAAATTATTAGAATTAATATTGTTTTCCAAGTTTAAGTGTGAGGCACTTTATGTTTGTTTGTTGACTACCGAAAGAACACCGACATTAAACATTGAATGGGGTCAAATTAACCCGAAGGCGGCAGGAGGGTGTAATATTGATTCGGGTCAAAATGACCCGAAGGCAACACAAGGGTTAAACGGTGAATTTAATTTTTTTTGTAAAATGTATAAAATGAGCCCAGCCTCCAGAGGGTTAACGTGACATATTTGAATGTCAGTCAGTTATCAAGGCCACTGGTTCTGCTGCTGTTCAATGTTAAAGATGACAGGACCAATGGGGTCTCAATATACTTCTTTTTTTTACTAATCTGATGTTTCACTGAAGAAACAATTTATCATCCACGATATTAAATACCTCGCTGGCACTTTAGGAGCCTCTTTGAAAACACAGCTCTGTGTGAAGTTTTGTCTTTAAAAAGAATGAACTTTTAACTTGTAACTTTTAATTGCCATTAATCGCGATTAATTAATCGCAATTTCAAAATGTGCGATTAATTAGTTAATTTTTTTTAATCGATTGACAGCCCTAATAATAATATAATAGGCCGTTTCATTGAGAACAGTGAGGTTTATGTTCTTATAGCTTCCAATACTTGATCACAAATGACATCCGGATACCTTCAAATGTAAAAGAAAACTCTCACTTGTTGTTCTCAAATCCTTTTGGACTTTAGTTTAGGAAGCGCTGGCTCAAAATCTGATTAATTTTAGTTTACAGGATCCAGTAAAACATATTGATAAAGGGTCAAAGTTCGAATATCAAAACATGTCCGACACCCGAAAACAAGTTTAAACCACAACATATCCTGTAAAGTGGTTTCACCATAATAAAATAGAATTTTAAGAACACAGTGAATATCCTCGTGAAACTATTTCACGTAAAATTTTTGAAACTACGACAATGGGATTGTGAAATGATGATAAAACATAAATGAATACAATACAAATATATATATATTATGTAAGTTTAAATGAGGGTATGCGCTTATATTGTCAGGTTCTTGTGACGGGGTGAGGCTCAGGCGCAGTGTGACAAGCTGGACGCAATATGAATAACCAAAAAAGCACTCTTTAATAAGGCAAAACAGTTTACAAAAAACAAGGTCCAAAAGGGGCAGGCAGGGTCAACAGGCAGAACCAGGAACACGGACAGGACGACGGGAAAAGGACACGGAACTATAGACGACAATCCGACCTGAGACAAGTCAAAGACTGACACAATATATAGGGGGGGAAACAGGTGTACGACATCAGACAGTAATGAGACAAGAGTGGCTGAGGGCAGGTGCAGGGAATGAAACAATCAAGACAGAGAAGACACAGGAGGCATAGGAGACACGGAACACAGGAGAAACAGAACAGGGTGTTACAAATATATATTATGTGTGGAGGTATTGGCATGTTTACCCTTATTTATATTAATATATTTTAAATATACTTGTGTATGATAATATGATTATATGTGTGGTGTGGACATCTTTCTTTTGCATATCAAGAAAATTAAATAGAATGTATCACAAAGAAAGTGACGTCTTGTCACGACTTTGCCTCGATGCTCTTCTCTCGAGGTCAGCTGACCACATTTGGTTTCCCAGCCAATCACAGCAGTGTTTGCACGTATAAAGAAATAATAGCTCTCATAACACAAAAAAACAGACAGATTGATTATGAAAACACAAACCAGACCATCAGTCTCCGTCTCATGATGATGATGATGATGATGATGAAGGGACACAGAGCACAGGGCCGAAGGGCAGCTGCTGTATTGATCATAAACAGGAGGAGAAAAAGCTGAAAGGTCAAGCCGGCGGGACGCTGTCTGTAAAATATAAAAATCTCCAACATATCCGTGATTAGAATCAGCGTGCCTCCTCATCTGTTGCCTGCAGGCAGTTAGCATCTGCATGGGAAATATGTCAGAGAGAGCAAATGAATGTTAATCGTGGACTCTGACACACCACAGCAGTCAGAGAAACAAATGTGCATCTTGTTTTCTCAATTCACTGTAGAACAACATCAGCATTATTGATCCATACCACCACATTTAAATTGGGCTGCAATGTTTAATTTGCAACTTCACACACACACACACACACACACACACATATTTAAGGATTTGTTGGATCAAAGTGTGTAACTTCAGTTTTCTTAATTCTATCATCCCCCGGGATCCGGAGCCGACGTGACAATGAACAACACCGACCGGAAGGCTTTGGGCGTTGGGCTTATTGCAAAGTGCAATTTCTCTTCCACGCTCTCTGAAATATGAACATCGCTTTGATCTCGTTTAACCCCCGAAACTTAAAACCGGGGTCAGCTGTACAAACTCCCTCGGATACACAGTGGCTTTCCTTTAAGTCCAAAGTCGATCCCTTTCAGAGAGCATTTAGGCTTCTGCAAGGAAATGAAATTGGAGACACAGAATATAACCATAACCATTCAATTCAGATTATTTTATACAGCCCAATATCAGAGACCCAGCCAGGTCCAATGGACCCTATGAGAGAGGAAGTCACAAAGAATCCGGAGAGGAAGTGGAGTTAGTCATGTGTGATGGAGAGATGTGAATTCATCCATAAGGAGAGAGAGAAGAGGAGAGAGGTGCTCAGTGTATCCTTGAGGAGATAGGTGCTCAGTGTATCCTAAAGGAGAGAGGTGCTCAGTGTATCCTAGAGGAGATAGGTGCTCAGTGTATCCTAGAGGAGAGAGGTGCTCAGTGTATCCTAGAGGAGAGAGGTGCTCAGTGTATCCTAGAGGAGATAGGTGCTCAGTGTATCCTAGAGGAGATAGGTGCTCAGTGTATCCTAGAGGAGAGAGGTGCTCAGTGTATCCTAGAGGAGATAGGTGCTCAGTGTATCCTAGAGGAGAGAGGTGCTCAGTGTATCCTAGAGGAGATAGGTGCTCAGTGTATCCTTGAGGAGATAGGTGCTCAGTGTATCCTAGAGGAGATAGGTGCTCAGTGTATCCTAGAGGAGAGAGGTGCTCAGTGTATCCTAGAGGAGAGAGGTGCTCAGTGTATCCTAAAACTTCCCCCAACAGCCTCTAAGCCTGTAGCAGCATCTCTAGGGTCTGGACCAGCATGGTTACTTCCACATCAAATGCTTTCTAAGGCACATATTTCCCTTCGCATTGAAAATGCGGACGGTTATGTTTTGATCGCCGTGTATTTATTTATTTGTATGCGTGTTACTCGCATAACTCAAAAAGTATTAAACCGAATCGCATGAAATTTGGTGGGATGATTGGTTATTATCCACGGACCATTTGATTAGATTTCGGGATCGATCGGGTCAAAGGTCAAGGTCATGAAAAGTAAAAATCTCCTTTTTACCATAGCGCAGTCAATTTTTATCCAATTGGCATGCAACTAATGCCAACATGTTCATTATTCAATGCCCAATCTTGTGATATGTGAAGGTATGCGCTCTACCGAGTGCCCGTTCTAGTTCCCATTTGTCTTTGTATTTCATCGTCGAACACAGAATACGTGATTGCCCTGTCGAGCTAAACCTCGCTAGTGTCATCATCAGCGAAGACAACAAGCCACACGAGTTTTAGTCTTTGTGACAAAAGGGTCCTAAAAGGAAAAGAAGTAACACAATTAGATGGAGAGCCAATCCTGCGCCTGCTTCAATAACAACAGAGACGATAAATACAAATAAATGTGTTTCAAAGTGATGGTTACAAGTCAAATCCCCCCAAAAAACGAGTTTCACTCTCGCTGTCATCTCTCCCTCTTTGATCTCCTCCCGTCTGGTTGAAACGGAGTTCAGCCACAGAGGAATACGTCTTCCTCCATCGGCTGGGGGGAAAACAAGTCCAGTAATTGGGTTCCCAGTCCGGCATCATTCTTCACCACTACCCGGCCTTGTTAGGTGGACCCCTGACCCGGCCTGGACATCCGGAGCCACCGGGCGGAGAAGGGAGAGCTAATCAAAGATCTCTGTGAAAGTGCCCGTGTCCCGGAGAGGATGAATGAGGAAAAGTCAATCTGTGCTCGGCCTGAATGAAGGGAGCGAGTGTGGGAGCACACTCAAAAGAAGAGAGAAGAGGTCGCCTCTGAACTCTTTTAAAAACACGTTTAACTTTCACCGGGAGAACAACAAAATCAATACCTTCAAGAGGGGACTTTCCCGCATCGCCATGAGTTCCGGCTAACGGCTGAGACCACGCTGGACAGTGGCAAAGGAATTAGTTTACAGATTAGTTACACTTCTCCTCCTTCTATGTGATGGAGAAAGGGAACAAATCGATATATAGAACTCAGAGAGAGAGAGTTGTGTTTGAGCCGGTTGAGGATCGGCAGAGACCTTCAGTGTTCGGATCAGGAGAGCCAACGCAGTCGCCTTGGCCAATCAAAACGCTTGAAATTCACGGAGGGCGGGTCTTGCCAACAAAAAGCAGTCGGATTCATAATTACGCATCATTGGATGTGATCGGAGAAACATTTAACATGCTTTCACCAAACATTTTATTTCAATGATGTCCTCTATAATATATCTTAACATGGAGAAACAGATAGATATTTAATTACCTCCAGAGTATTTCATTAAATATAGCAGAGGGATGAATAGAATGCTAAATATCATTTATTTCATCTTCCAGTTTCATATCTCATCTGAATGGGACAAACAACACTATGTGAAGCATATGGAACAGCAATATGATGCATTCTGATATTAATGTTAGATTTGTGGCTGCTTGTTATCTCACAGTATCATCATATATGATGTTCTTCAAAGATTAGGTGAAATAAAAAGCAATACATCATCAAATAACCTCCTTTTAATATAAAATAGGAGAATGTGGAACATATAAATAAACTTTTTGGTGAGCAATCTGCTGTAATAAGGACAGACAGAGAGAACATACCTTTTGTATTTTTTTATTTCCTGTTCTAGTTCTGCTATAGTCCACGGGTAGCGGTACCTCTCTTGCCATAATCTAAATATGGTCGTTCTGATCTGAATATGAAATCTAAGAACGCCTTCCAACGAAGACCTCAAACCTCATTGGCCAAACAATCTCTTTGACACGATGGCTTTTTGGTATCCCCGGACATCAGTGAGCCGCTGAGTCTTTTATACCTTCGACCTCCGACGGACGAGGTCCGACCCCGTCGGGGTCACGTCGCTCTGAACTCTGGCGAGGCGGCGTCCAATAGGAACGCTCTGCCAAAACAGGAGGACCGGGCAGCTGCATGCGGCGTCAGCTACTATTACCGGCCACGTAACACACACACACACACACACACACATACACACACCTTTATGCACAAAGAAAAAATAAGGCGCCATCTGGAGCCAAAAATGGTTCTTCAGAGTGAAGCCATAGAAGAACCATTTCTGGTTCCACAAAGAACCTTTCAAACCAGGGTTCTTTAAAGAACCATTTCCTTAGAGTTCTTCAAAGAACCTATAAAGGTGTCTCAAAGAACCTTAAACATGGTTCTTCAAGGCTCCATTTCTGGTTCCACAAAGAACCTTTCAAACCAGGGTTCTTTAAAGAACCATATCCTTAAAGATTTCCCCAAAGAACCTATAAAGGTGTTTCAAAGAACCTTCAGAAACTGGTTCTTCAAGGCACTGTTTCCAAATGGTTCTCCAGTAGGTGATGGTTCTTCTTACAACCACAAAGCCTTTTAAAGAACCATTTAAGAACCTTTATGTTTCTGTGTTTCTGCTTCATCACAACTCAACATGTCTCACGCGTCTCATTGGGAGCGGTCGGCGTCTCGTTGTGTTCGCGACCTTTCAGCGCGAGAGGAATCCCAGCGAGATGTAACCGTGGAGATGAAGCTCTTCCATCAGTCGGCGGGTTATTGCATCCGTTCCGCCTCCGTGAGCTCTCTCTCTTTCTCTCTCTCTCTCTCGCTCTCTCGCTCTCTCTCTCCTCCGACTCAGCAAAGAAGCCTGTTGGCAAGGCATTGATTGAATCCCCTCTTTGGAACGCAGAGTGGTCTGAAAAAACACATTGATAATAATAATAATAATAATAAATGTGAAGTCGTTGGAGCACGTTAGCTTCTCGCTGTGTCTGTCCAGGCGGCCTCACGGAAGGAAAGACTCGGCCATGTTTTATCTACACTTTCTTTGAAACAAGCGTGTATACTCCTCGAGTCGATACATCTCGTGTGTGTGTCTGTGTGTGTGTGTGTGTGTGTGTGTGTGGCGGCTGATCTATGTTTAGCAATGCAAATGTGGGCATTCAAACTTCGGGGAGCCAAGCAGCTACGTGAAACTCAACAAACGTGACACGGCATTTTTTATTTTTGTTGTTGACGGTTTCTGACGGAATATCACGTCAAATCACTTTGACGGCAGGAATAAAACGTTGCATTCACTGACCCGGCCATGTTTTTTTGATGACGGGCCGCTCCGTCCGTCCTCTTCGGCATCAATCAGGCCCGAGGCTCACAAACTGCAGCCCCCCCCCCACCCCCCCAAAAAGCGAGTCTTCTCATTGATGTGTGAGCCATTTGTTCCACACAGCCCAGACACTCTCTAATTGGATTGTAAATCTTTGGTGATGATTAATCATGCAACCTGCTTCAGAGGTGCTAATGAGGAGCTATTTTAGTGGCGTGACATCATCATCACACACACACACACACACACACACACACACACACACACACACACACACACACACACACACACACACACACACACACACACACACACACACACACACACACACACACACACACACACACACACCACCTCCGGCGACTCCGGGCTGCTGTGGGCCTGAACCGGTTTTTGGGGAGAGTTTCCTCCAGATGCAAGAGGAATGAAACAGTTCATGTTCATGTTTATGCTTTCCTTCAGCGGGGGGCGAGTGTCCTGAAGGAATCGTGAAAGACCTCTCTCTCTCTCTCTTTTTCTGTATCTGTGTATCTATCTCTCTTCATGTATCTCTGTATCTCTCTCTGTATCTCTCTCTCTAACCCTAACCCTAACCCTTTTTGGTGGCCTACATTTCCCAGGACACAGGTTGTGACCCCAGATGTTTTGTTTTGATGCCCAACAATAAATCGATACAGAGATGGTCACAATCTAGATGTTTCCTTACGCTATGAAGTGTATTGGTGCGTCATCACATCCTCAACATCTAAAGACAACAATAGATTAGATTAGAAATAGATTTAGTTCAGGTTTGGTTCGACTTACTATTACCGTGCTCGTCTGAGCAGGCAGGACTGCATAATTCTATTTAATGTATGAGGAGCAAAGAGGAGGGGGGGGGGGCAGTGCTCCAGGCCTGTCAACCGGCCTCATGCTAATGCAGCCTGCCAGGTGTCCCCCCCCCCCCCCCCCCCCGAGGACCGAGCCTGACTCCGGGGAGCTCAGAGGAGGACGACTCATCCTACCTGTGACCATTCGTCAAGCAGGAGAGGAGAACTGTATCTCCAGGTGATCCCGAAAAATCACCCAGACAGAAAGAATACGACAAACCCAGAGAGAGAGAGAGAAAAAGAGTGAGAGAGATGCCTGTGATCAGAAGATAGGTTGGTAAATGGAGAGAAAAACACTAGCTGGCAGCTTGGGGTGAAATAAAATAAATTAATTTAATTAATTAATTCATAAAATAAATTATTGTATTTTATATATTCATCTATTTTATTTATTTCATTTATTTTAATTTATTTTATTTAATCGATGGAATCGGTGTGGGAGGGGTGGGTAAATGCCTCCATGTGTTGGTTGTCATGGCGATGCTCTGGGGGAAAGGTGGGCCCGGCCTCTTACGTTGCAGCGTTTGGAAACGACAGTGTAGAAAAGAGAAAAAGTGCGACGTGATATTTCCATTACCGAAACAAGTGGAACTGAGGGAACCTGCATCGTTCACGCAGAACAAGAATTATTGTTGAGTTAAATATTAATCCTTCAAAAGCACTAAGGCCGTCCCCTGGGAGACCACGCCCCCTCTTTGACATGATACTCTCCCACGCTCGCTGAGAGTGCATGAAGTAATCCGCTTGTGTTGGTTTTGACCCTCTAATTACATCACTTGTGTGTTCCTGGAACACCCGAGTGCAGAGGTAGCGATTCTCGAGTGAAGCTAACGTACACATACAGCAGGATGTGAGCTCTGGTTACAAGTTTGTTTATAGAGGACATTTAAAAAGTTATAAAAGGACCGAAGTGACGTACACTGATGAAGAGACGCTGTGACGTCGGCTGATTAGTCGTGGTCGATCCATCGCGATACCAAAGCCTGGATTACTGTATCCAGGTCTGAGCGGGAGGATTTAATTGGACTACGGATTGGAGCTGAAAAAAATATAATTCGTTGCTGCTTTTGACCATTTATCACATTTTAGGGCGGGGTCAACGTTGTGGACCAAGCGGAAGGACGACACACACTAGAACTGTTAAAACAACGTATCTTCAGATGCTCTCACTCCTAAAGTTTCTAGCCATAACGACCATAGGCAGCTTATACACCCTCGATGATATTTATCGAATATTAATAAGATGATTTAAATTATTGGGTATTCTTATGTTTTAACATTGTTAATATGGGGACAATCATGTTGCATGAATGGATCCATGACTATTAAAACCATTAGTTTGAGGACAGAACCAAACAAAGAAGAGAAGAAGTCTCATGTGTAAACCAGGATCTGATCAAAAATATATACACTACCGTTCAAAAGGTTGGGGTCACTTAGGTATGTCCTTATTTTTCAAAGTAAAGCAGTTTTTCTCAATGAAGATAGCATTAAATTAATCATAAATACACTCTCTACATAGTTAGTGTAATAAATGACTATTCTCTGGTGTATAATGAAGTCTCTACAGAGGTGTGTAGAGGCCCATCTCCAGTGTTCTAATGGTACGTTGTGTTATCGCCTTAGAAGACTAACGGAGGGGTAGAAAACCCTTGAAAGGCCTTTTTATGTGAGCGCAGCTGAAAACAGTTATGCTGGTGAGAGAAGCTATAAAACTGGCCTTCCTTTGAGTGACAAGTTTGAAGAACAAAATTAATATTTCAAATATAAATCATTATTTCTAACCTTGTCAATGTCTTGACTATATTTTATATTCATTTGATGGATAAAAGTGTTTTCATGGAAAACACAAAATTGTTTGAGCGACCCCAAACTTTTGATATAGATTTGAATCATTTGATTTGATGAACGCGTACAGAACCCGGCATGCATTTTCACAGGAAAGCTTCTATTAGTTAGCCCCTCCCCCTTCTGACTCACTACAAAGACGCTTGATGTTGTTTTACATTTTTATTAATAGCAACATCAGAGTACTAAATGTACAGAGGACGAATCCAATGAGAATCGCATTTACAGTGCTTGCAAATACAGAGCGTAGTAGTACAAGAGTAACCAAATCATAGCCACCTGGAAATCGAAAAACGTTTACCAATAACTACAAAAGGAAGAGGTGTGGTTCATATGACACGGAAAGAAAAGTCACGCAACATTTAGCCGTCACAGAGACAGACTCGAGTCCCTTTCGTGGAGGTGTGTGTGCGCGCGTGTGTGTGTGTTATATACTATATTCATAGGTCTTATACAAAAGTTAACAGAGGTACTCATTGATATATTAAACACAAATATCAAAAGTTTTAAGAGTCACAAAGTACAAACTCTTCATTTTTATGGCGACAACACAACTCGACTCGGCTTTCCTTCACACGGTAGATATGGATTGTGATTGTAAGTCGGCTTCAATAAACAGACCACTGTGTAACCCCCCCCCCCCCCCCCACCCTGAAAGAAAAGTCCTATACAACTTCCTTACCTCTAGAAAGTGTGATTGATATATTTCAATTTATTTTTAATTTTTATCAACTCTCAGGAAACAAGCAAAGGATCTTTATTTTTCCAAATGTCCTTGCAGTGAACTATGCAAATCAAATGGAAGATTGGGAAGGGGGAGGGGCCAGAGGGGGGGGGGGGATTCTGGGAGAATAGAGAAGTTTTTAGTTTTTTTTTTAAAGTCGCATTGACACACACTGACGATGACAGTGCTCTTGGCTCTTGTGAATAGAAAAGTAAAAACGAGACACGAGAGGAGAGTCAAGAGCCCTCCCGCTTTAAATGCAGTAAGAGCACAGTACGTGATTTCTTTACTGAAACGTGAGGGGGGGAAGCGGCATGAGGGGGGGGAAGTGGTGAGGGGGGTGGAAGTGGCATGAGGGGGCGTGGTGAGGGGGAAAGGCGTGAGGGGAAGTGGGGTTAGGAAGCGGCGTGAGGGGGGGAATTGGCGTGAGGGGGCGGAGTGAGGGGGGGAAGTGGGGTTAGGAAGCGGCGTGAGGGGGAAAACGGTGTGAATTGGGAAGCGTGGTGAGGAGCTTCAGTTTTTTCTGATGGCAACAAAAAAAACAAAAGTTTCAGTGAGATACGTATCGGTGTATAAAGATAATCTTTAAGTCCCGCCCCCGCTGCGGTTTCCTCGTGGAGTTGACCGCCCGTCTGCTGACGCGGCGCAGTCGGCCTTGCGGGCCGCTGAGGAGACGAGACACGAGCGGCTGGATATGAATTTAATGTGACGGGGGGAAACAGGCAAGTCAAGTCTTTGGTGTCTGTTTAAAGACTTTTCTACCCCTTTCGCCTTCGTCGCCCCTCAGATGAAGCCCCCCGAATCAAATCTGACCGGCGGAGCGGAATCATTTCCCTCCTCTTAGCTACTCATCAGACATCCTGAAACATGAAGTGAAAAGGATCAGTTTGAGGTAAAAGGAAAGAGGGGGATCAATGCCCGTTTCAAAGGGATATATATATAATATATATATATATAATATATATATATATATATATATAAATATGTATATATATATGTATATATATGAATATGTATGTATATATATAATATATATATGTATATATATAAATATGTATATATATATGAATATGCATGTATATATATGTATATATATATATATATATGGATGAATTGCTTTTGTCCACCTGTGTTTTTATCCTTGGATGCTAACTAGCTTTTCAGGGATAACCCTTTTTTTGGGTACTGTATGAGACACAGAAAGGTTTTCCGAATGTCATTTTGTCCCAAAAATTATTTTTCTTACATTTTCAAAGAACGAGGAATCGCTCTGGCACATGCCTGATGATCCTTCCATCACATGTCGACCGTCTTCAGAGAGGTCACGTTGACGTTTCACAACGATCGGGTGCAGACTGGCATGGTCTCACATGCACTTCTGAACAGTTTGGGGTTTAGACTTCACATATATTTTAAGAAAGGACCCGTGTGGGGGACTCCTGAAGACGCTCGTGAGCGCTAATCTTGGTTTGTTTACGCGGAGATTACAATGTGGGCAAATCATACATCTTCTGGGGCGATTGTCGCAATGTGTATATACGCAAAAAAACCAAGATGTGACCAATAGACGCGACCCATCTCGGTCGAGTTCAGTTGGTTTCTTGGCAGGCAGCTACTGTTGGATTGACAGTTGTTTCATTTATTCATGTGATGGAAAGACTCAATATCAGAGTTCATGTAGAAATGATATTTAAGAACAGAAAGTCATTGGCATGACCTCTCGGAACCACCGCCACCCGGAAACCCCTCCGCCGGCCTCTGAACTACTGCAGCGTCTACTGAAGTATTATACTGGTTAGCTAACGATATCATACACGTACTGCTTCAAAGTGCAGGTAGGAAGCTTGGCACAAGGTTAGTTTTTGTGTTTTGAAAAAACAAAAAGAAATACCGTAGTTATATTACACATGTAAACAAAGACACTATCCCCGATCTAGCTTGAAACCGTCCCCAAAAAAAAAAAAATAACCTGGGGGTACGGTCCTGAAAAATAGAACACACCTGTACACAAATAGAAGCAAATATATAGAAAATACATTTACACGTGGATCATGTACAGTTTTTTTTTCTCTTCGCGACCCTCTCTCGACTATTAAGGTAACGCTCTTCGTTCAAAAAAATATATGTTATGTCAAAGGAGCGACGGCGTCCGCACGAGCCCGACGACACGCGAGGCTGGGTGGGTGCGGGTGTCGCCGGTGGGCGTGTTCCCGTGGTGGTGGGCGGGGCCGAAGCCGGAGCGTCGTTGCCGCTCCACAGTGTTTCTAGAGGTACCTCAGGCCGCCGCGGCGTCTCCTGAATGGCTCGCGCGTCACAGGTACCGACCTCACCGGGACGACCCGCTGTCTCGAGGAAGTAGAAGCCTGAAAACAACCCCAAGCGAATTACTGGAGATCTCTCCCCCCCCCCATGTCGACAACAACACCTTTTGAATCTGTACATATCTGCAGCCCCCCCCCCCCAAAAAAAGCGTTTACAATTACAGAATTGTGTTTGTGCTTTCAACAATACCCACAGCACAATACAAAGGTGGATTCGGCGGCGGCAGCTTCCTCATCTGTGTTTCAGAGCTGGAGGTTGACAGTGAAAACGACCACGGACGGTTCCCTCGCCTACACACAAGAGACCCCTTTAAAGCAATTTGGCAGCGGCTGATTGGCTTGTCATAATCCCCCCCCCCCTTCAACAATACACCAACAGAGTCTCTTTGAAAGAACACAATCGAACCCCCCCCCCCCTCCCCCCCGTACGTCTGTGTCGGAGCACAATTTACAACGATTTCTCTGAGCCGAAAAAATTATTGATATGCTGGAAATATTGTCCTGGAGTATTTGAGTAGTGGAGAGAGAGAGAGTGAAAACTAACCTCGACCACGGGGCGTCCTTGGAGAGAACCACCCCCCCCCCTCCCTCCTCGCATCCGATCTCTTTGATCCCGGCGGCGCCTCCTTTCACAGCTTCTCCTCGGCTCCCCGGTTTGTAAGGAGAAAATAATAATACAAGAACGGGAGGATCATTTGATGATCCGTCTTCAACTAAATTGGTTCATGTTCTCCTTGACTTTTCTGGGCTGTAAGTCAGACTTTTTTTCTCCAAATGTAGTATTCATTTATCAAGTGAATCTGGGAGTCACGTGTGTGGGGGGGGGGGGGGGGTATTCATTTGCTTTCTTGAGGAGGGATTAATTTGTCAAATCTCTTTCCTATTCATGCAACTTGTTTTGAATTTTTGAAGCTCGAAATTGAATTTATTCCACTTTTCAGCTCAAATCAGAAATCATGCCCAAACCGTTTCTAGTTCCTCCCAAACAGCGACTGAAGCTGAGAGCAACGTGCCGTGTGCAAAAGAGCCAGACAGACCTGAGGCAGTGTGAGTGTCCTGTCCGGCTCCGTGCAGTCTGCCGCGGTCGGGAATGTGCTGCTGGGGGATTTGTTGTGATCCAGCACCACAGAAACCTTTGTGTTTCTTTCTCCATTAAACCCCCCAGAAAAAGATCTGGAGTCCAGATCTGACGCGCGATGAGGGATCGGAGCGGTGCGTTCAGGTGTGTTTCCTGTGTCGGATTTTATGAACAGCGCTGAATCCCAAAGTGCTCCGGACCGCCACCGTCGGTGGCTGTGTGTAAAAAAAAAAAAAGTGACCTATAGAAACAATGTTGTGTTTGCTAATAAAGCGTATACCGCCCCCCTCCCCCTCCCCACCAATTATTATCTCGCCCCAGAACTAATCGAATTGTGCGCCTTTTATAAATATTTTTTCTGACTTTTTTTTTTTTGCAACACATTTTTCTTGAAACTATTTCAAAAAATTAGGGCTGTCAAATCTATCACGATTAATTTGGCGTTAACGCACTTTTTTTTTTTACCGCAGCATGGTTTGACACTGTTTCCGTTTTAAAACAATCATTTCTTGTCGGGACACGGGCGCGAAGAAAGAAACTCATCTGCAAACCTTCACCGTGATTGGTCAATCCGTTTGTCTGTCAACATTTCGGGGAAAACCAATGAACACTCAGTAAATCTTGTTCTGGAATGTTTGATGTTGAATGTCAGTCAGTTATCAAGGCCACTGGTTCTGCTGCTGTTCAGTGTTAAAGATGACGGGACCAATGTCTCAATATACTTCTTTTTTTACTAATCTGATGTTTCACTGAAGAAACAATTTATCATTTTCCAAGTTTAAGTGTGAGGCACTTTATGTTTGTTTGTTGACTAGACATATTTGAATGTCAGTCAGTTATCAAGGCCACTGGTTCTGCTGTGTTCAATGTTAAAGATGACAGGACCAATGGGGTCTCAATATACTTTTTTTACTAATCTGATGTTTCACTGAAGAAACAATTTATCATCTTTGTCTTTAAAAGAATGAACTTTTAACTTTTAAATTGTATCGCGATTAATTAATCGCAAAAAAATATATATATTCAAATACACGTGGAGCATTTTTTTTCAACTTTCACATTTGTTAAAAAAATAAAATAAATAATAATAGTTGGAGTCGATACAGGGTTGATCTAGCGCTTTTTGTTTTAGTCCATCCGTTGTTGTTGTTGTTGTTGTTGTTGTTGTTGTTGTAACTTCCTTCCATCCAGGTTGTGGCACATAGTGGCATTATTGGCACATTGTTCAGAAATACAGTTCACCCCCCCCCCCTCCCCCCAACAGCAGCTCCTTGGGTTTCCTTTTTTTTCTCCAAATGTTTCCCTTGAGACATCTGTGCCGTCCACAGTCCTGTCCCACGCATCCTGTAAATATACCTATATACAGGACTGTCTCAGAAAATTAGAATATTGTGATAAAGTTCTTTATTTTCTGTAATGCAATTTTAAAAACAAAAATGTCATGCATTCTGGATTCATTACAAATCAACTGAAATATTGCAAGCCTTTTATTCTTTTAATATTGCTGATTATGGCTTACAGTTTAAGAAAACTCTAAAATCCTATCTCATAAAATTTTAATATTTCCTCAGACCAAGTAAAAAAAAAGATTTATAACAGCTGAGTGTTTGTCAAGGCTCAGGAAACCCTTGCAGGTGTTTCAGTTAATTAGACAATTCAAGTGATTTGTTTAATACCCTACTAGTATACTTTTTCATGATATTCTAATATTTAGAGATAGGATATTTGAGTTTTCTTAAGCTGTAAGCCATAATCAGCAATATTAAAAGAATAAAAGGCTTGCAATATTTCAGTTGATTTGTAATGAATCCAGAATGCATGACATTTTTGTTTTTTGAATTGCATTACAGAAAATAAAGAACTTTATCACAATATTCTAATTTTCTGAGACAGTCCTGTATATATATATATATATAATCTATATCTAAATGACTGTACGTTCCTGGAAATTCTGGAGTGGCAGCATTGTGGCTGCTCTGCTTGTCATCTCTAGAAAAATAAATATCTTCACCAGTGTCCAAAGAGTGATCGCACTATTTTACAAAAAAAGAAGCTGTTTTTTTGTGTGTTTTTGTTATTTCCAACTGGAGCCTGGGGAGAAAGAAAAACAACAACAAACAATAAGATTATCACTCACATCCCAGCGCGAACTGTGACAGAGAGGATGTTCAGAGCAGGACGGTACTTTATGATTTCATGTTGCATCAGCTCTCGCCGAAAATGTAAAAACCACACAGAGGACATGGGGTGACGGAGCCTCCCCCCCCCCCCCCTGAACTCTCTCCCCAAACTCATCCGAGACCGCGCCGACCTTTCAACCTTCAAATCACACATCCAAACCCAGCTGCTTGTAACGTGTGATTGTGTGCTCTATGTTGTTATTGTTTGTATCTCTTGTTTTTATTGTAATTGTAGTTATTTATATTGTGTAGCTCCTAGGAAGTTTTAATTATGTGATGTAAATTGTCTTTAAATACTTCGAAATGCACGATATGAATTACATGCATTATTATTATTATCAACTGGCGATTTGACCTGGCCACATTAAAAAAAAGATCCTGTAATATACATGGAAGGGGAGAGCGTATTAATAAGGGCTGCTACGTCTTTAAAGGCTGCGTCACTGAGCTGACTGAGACTAATGTGTGTCCAGACGTCTCACTGCACCGCTACCTGCAGGCCATCTATTCCCTCTCGAAATCTGGGTCAATATGTAGAATGTATAGCGAACACATAATAGGATTTTGAAACGTGGGCCATTCTGGCATCTAGCAGCCGTGCATAGAACACACGGGCGCGTACGAGTCAAGCAAAAGTGCTCAAAACAATCGAATGAACGAGGAGGGAAAGGATAAATTGTGAAGTACAGAGCTTATAAATACTGCTGTATGAATAATTAACTCTGTATCTCGACGAGACATCTGAGAGACCGCACTGAACTGGATTCCTCGGCCCCCTTTTTTTTTGCATCACCGCGCATGAGGATGGAGACAGGGCATAATCGCGTCACAAATAACAAACATATGCTAAGTTCTCAACTAAGTGGGGCAGCGTTGCCGGCGTGGTGATGGGAGGCGGCCGGGGGGGGAGGGGGGGGGCAGGCGACGGTTACAGCGAGGGGACGAAAGTGGCAACGGGGTACCCACCAGAGCGTGAATTCAGGAAGTCTCTTCCGCCCACAGGAAGTGAGCAAGGCCTTCGGCTCGTCAACAAGAGATCTCGAACCATTTCTCTGACACGAAGGCGACGGGAATCAGCTGGCGTTCAGCCGGGGAGGGCCTGGGGAGCGAGAGGCGGCGGCGTTAACACTGACGGATGATTCACATTCATCTTCTGAAGTCACTGCTGAGGGTTCATACACATGTTGACCGATGACTTTAAACCACATTTCCATGAGCAAACATTTGGTGAAATCTCCGTGTATACACAAGTATATAACCTTAAATGACACAAATGAACGAGAGACAATAGACTTTTCTTTTTTACAGACTTTTCCAGGGCTGGAAATAACCATTCCTTGTTGAGGACATCTATCACCCTCGTGTCTGGGTTCATAACATTAATGCCATATTTATAATATCCGCAACGCTTTTGATGCAAACGCAGCATTAGAGTCGGCTTTGCTCTAAAAAGACTACATTTTATTCTTTGATTCATCTCCTGCATGTCATTTTCTCTCTCTCGATTCTATCCATTAAACTCTGATAACATCAAAGATAATAACTCAGGGTTCATACACGTGTTGAACAATGGATTTCCAGGACTTTAAACCAAATTTCCACGACCAAACATGTCGTGAAACCTCCGTGTATACACAAGTATATAACCTTAAATGACACAAATGAGTGAGAGACAATAGTTTGATTAAAAGAATAAATATTAATGGAAATGTGTATTCTTTTAATCAAACTGCGTAAATGAACAAATGAATATAAGAAATTTCCAACAGTTTTCCAAAACTTTTGTGATATTTTTTTTTTTTCAAGGACTTTTCCAGTCCTGGAAATAACCATTTTAAATATCCAGTGTATACATGATGGTGGATTATCCCTGAGCTGCTGTTGCTATGGCCACCGAATTCTTCAGTTAAGGTGCGTTCACTCGCAGGGCAAAAAAAACCAAAAAAGGACTTTTTCACGTCTGGAAGTAACCATTTAAAAACTCTCCAGGTTTCCCACGAGCGTCAGTGGACACACACACACATCTGGTTGTAAAAGCATCCAGAGTGCCGGGTGTTTCCAGCGTCTGGCTGACTGAACTAATGTTCCCGTGTCCCGCGGGCCGGCGTACCTGTTCCCGTTGTACGCCGTCTTGTAGACGGGCGTCTGCTGGATCATCTCGTCGGTGTAGATGGGCACGGCCGTGCGGACGCACTCGTGCGAGCACTGCATGCTGTCGTTGTAGGCGGTGAAGATGTCCACCTTGCTGGGCACCCGGGCCGGGGTGAAGTCTGTCAGGTTCTGGCAGCTTTCTTCCTGCTGGTGGATCTTGCGCTGATGGCTATTGTGGCGGCCGTTCCCCGACTGCACGCAGCTACAGGAACACGAGTAAAAAGACGAGGAAACGAGCATCAGATCATCTGCGTCGTGGGATCTCTGGCAAAGCGTGAGGGTAAATGAGTTGAAGAGTAAAAAAGGAATCTTCCCCTACCAGTTTTTAAGGACGAGTGTAGTGATCAAGGCTGCGATAACCATAATGAGAGACACAGTGATTGTGATTATCTGGTGAACGGCCAAACCTGCAGAAAGAAAATAAATACACAAGAGAAGAGGATTAGAAGAGTTGTCGCTCCATTGGTTTGCCCAGCAGCACTTCACTTTGCTCCTCAGTAAGTATTGATGACACTGTCATCTGCTGCTTATTCATAATTTAAGAGCAATATGAATTATGCCATGACATTATAGCCAAACTGTAATGGATAACCAAGTCGGAGTTTTCTCTAAGTACTCGTATTATTCGTCTTATTCGCGGTTTTGTTTGGTATTTGTCAAACCAAATGAATCCTTCAAAAGGTGACCCGCTCTCACCCCTGAATGGACTTGTGTAGATTTAGCCCCAAAGGCTTTTTATTTAAACATTAAGTGAGAGCAAATTGTTCTTTTTGTTTGTTTGGAAAATAAATGATCAAAACCAACATACTGAAATGGACGTTACTTTTCTTTTGCATGCGTCAACTCCGAAACCCCCCCCCCCCGGTGTGTCAGTGGCAATTTGATTTATAGTTTTGTTTGATTTCGAAGGACAAATGGCCACTACACTCGCTACACTAAAAACATGGATGACTTGCAACTTCTTGATGTTAAACTCAGACAAAACTGAAGTTATTTTACTCTGAGCACCTCAGAGATCAATGATGTGGTTTCTGTGGCGTTGCCCTGGCATCAACACCACCGTAAAGAATCTGTTATCTTTGATCGGGACTTGTCCTTTAACTCCCACGTGAAGAACATCTCACGGACTGCATTGTTCCATCTCCATAACATTAAAAAATCAGGCACATCTTGTTCTAAAACTAGTTCACGCAATTGTTACTTTTCGACTACATTACTGCAACTCCTTGTTATCAGGCCGCTCTAATAAGTCTCTGAGGTCCCTCCAGCTGATCCAGAATGCTGCAGCTCGTTCACTAAAACCAAGAAAAGAGATCACATGACTCTGGCATCAGCTGCTCTGCACTGGCTCCCTGTAACATCAAGAATCTTATTTTAAATTATTCTCTTAACCTACAAAGCCTTGATGGGTGATGTTCCATCATATCTTAAGGAGCGTGTAGTACCATATTGCCCCACTAGAGAGCTGCGCTGCGGGGCTACTCGTGGTTCCTAGAGTCTTAAAAAGTGGGATGGGGCCCTTCAGAGTCTTCAGGTATCAAGCTCCTCTTTTACGGAAAGATTATTCCATTATCACAAATTACAAATGTGCCTCGGAGGGCTTTACAATCTGTACACATACGACATCCCTGACCTTTGACCTTTCACATCGGCTCAGGAAAAACTCCCAAAAAATAGAAAACAAAAACTTTCACGGGGAAAAAAAAGTGAAGAAACCTTCCGGAGAGCACCAGAGGAGGATCCCTCTCCAGGATGGACAGATGCACAATAGATGCAATAGATGCCATGTGACCAGAGTGAATCAGTACAGAGTGACAACACATTCAATGACTCATTGCATTGTCTTGTTGGATTGCAAAGCAGTATAATTACGTTCATTCTTTAATGCATCCCTTCTGCATTTTAACCAGCTCGCGGTTCTGAATGTGGACCGAAGCTTCTCGCAGCGCTCCTTTCATTCCACACGACCGCAGAACAAAAGCATCGTGCTTATTTAAACACTTGAGACTCCTGTGTGCGCTGATCTCTCACTTTTCGTGCCAGAGGAGAGAAATCCACAAACACAAACTGTGCGCTACGTGTCTAAACAGTGAGGATTAGTGTGAGCCCGCTCAGCGGCACAGTGCCGGTAAGTGGTGCTGTGTGTGTTTGTGTGGGCGAGTGATCCAGCGCCAGGGCCACAAGGACACAATGACACACTGCAGCAGGTGACATGCTGCAGGAGAGAGAAGGAGAGAGAAGGAAAAAAGAGAAGCTGTCATGATGGAAAAGGCCCACGTGTGCCTTCTACATCCCCCCCCCCTCCCGTCGGCCGGCCGCCTCGCTGCTGATCCGAGACGATTTGTCTTCGGGAAGAATCAAAAGGAAGTGCTGCTCGGGTCATTTTGGGAAAGCATGCGGCCGCTCCTCCTCCAATCAGAGTCCCTCGCCACGGAGAAGGGGCATGGACTTATCTGACAAGTCATTTGCATTCCCCCCCCCCCCCCGACTCCCCTCCATGCCCGTCTGCGAGGTTGAAAGTGTTGGGTTATAACATAACATCTGCCCCGAGTTCAGGCATAATAGAGATCGCCCCTGACCTTGACCAACAGATGAGGTCTCTTCTGGGAATTGTTTTGTTTTTTTCAGCGTGAAAGGGAGCACTTCTCAGTCGGGTTGGGTTCCCAAAACCGGTGCCAATACGCAGAAAATGCAACAAAAACTAGAACGGGCACTCGGTAGAGCGCATACCTTCGCATATCACAAGATTGGGCATTGAATTATGAACATGTTGGCATTAGTTGCATGCCAATTGGATAAAAATTGACCGCGCTAAAGGTAAAAACCGCCATCTGCCTGATGGATCGTGGAGGTCTCCATCGTGGAATATGCCTACTATGAACTATTCATACACTCTGTCATATTCATTGAATGTATTTTAACTCTAAATCTGTCCTTCTGTACACATTACATCTATTGCATCTGTCCATCCTGGAGGGATCCTCCTCTGTTCTCTCCTGCAGGTTTCTTCCCTTTTTCCCCGTGAAGGGTTATTTGGGAGTTTTTGCTGATCCGATGTGAGGTTTTGGGGCAGGGATGTCTATGTGTACAGATTGTAAAGCACTCCGAGACAAATTTGAAATTTGTGAAATTGGGCTACACAAATAAACTGAATTGAATTGAAACTGAAAAAGAAGATGTTGACCTTTTCATGACCTTGACCTTTGACCCGATCGATCCCAAAATCTAATCAAATGGTCCCCAGATAATAACCAATCATCCCACCAAATTTCATGCGATTTGGTTTAATACAAAACAAAAGAGAGGCTGAAGGAGGGAGAGAAGGGGGGATACGGAGAGGAGAGGACCGCGAGCTCGTGACCTCGGCGGGATTTGAGATCCCGCCGTTGCTCCCAGAGAAATAAATGTGTGTTTTTTCTTCTTCTCTCCTTCGTGGCCGTGACAGTTTGATGAACACGTCGAGGCGCCGAGATGAAACCTATCCTCGGTGAATACTTTTAATGAAAGAATCCTCAAGACTCAAACCCTCAGTGTGGGGTCAACAGATGTGCCTGTCGGGAACGTCGGGGTCGAAGCAGATTCTCAATATGGTTTTTTTGTCATCGTCACATCACATTAGATCGGTATTTCCGGCAATATAAAATATGTGTATCAATCTTCAGTGATATGTTTGCCTTCAGTACAGATTAAAATATCTTCACTTAGAATTGAACATATGTATTGAGTCCTGGTCCAAAGGAAAGTTTGGGATTCACTAATGTTGGTAACACCAAACTAGAAATACAACATGACGTGTCTTAGCGGCTGCTTCGCCGACACGAGATGATCCCAACATGTCATTTACACTACTGTTCAATAGTTTGGGGTCACTTAGAAATGTCTTTATTTTTCAAAGAAAAGCACAGTTTTTTCAATAAAGATAACATTAATCAGAAATACCCACTATACATTGTTAATGTGGTAAATGACTATTCTAGGTGGAAACGTCTGGTTTCTAATGAAATATCTCCAGAGGTGTATAGAGGCCCATTTCCATCAACTATCACTCCAGTGTTCTAATGGTACATTGTGTTTGCTAATCGCCTTAGAAGACTAATGTCTGATTAGAAAACCCGTGCAATTATGTTAGCACAGCTGAAAACAGTTATGCTGGTGATATAAGCGATACAACTGGCCTTCCTTTGAGCTTGAAGTTTGTAAAACAAAATTAATACTTGAAATATTAATCATTATTTCTAACCTTGTCAATGTCTTGACTATATTTTATATTCATTTGATAAATAAAAGTGTGATTTTTCATGGAAGACACGAAATTGTCTGGGTGACCCCAAACTTTTGAACGGCAGTGTAAGTCATGTCGTTCAGCAACACAGAATACTTCAGACTTAAACTACACGCCGCCGAGATCTTTTTTTGGCCATTCCTTTTGATTGTTTCTGCGTCACAACCAGGTGTGTAGAGGCCTCGAGCCGTGGCGGTGTGTCAGGGAGTCGGGATGCCAAATACCGAGACCATGAAACTCAAATTTCTCCCCTGTGATTTCCCCCCTGTGACATGCCAAGTTGTATCAATGTATTCAATATCAGATGAACGTACTTGTGGACATGTATTCTGTGTCAACATTGAAAAGTAAGAACATATATTCATAGTATCATTTAAACTCCACCTTAAAACATACCTGTTTACGCTGGCATGTGGTTTAATTACATATTCTAATAGCCTGCTTTTAAAAAAAATTCTTTTTTTGTTTATTTATGTTTCTTATTTGTTTTATTGTGTTTTTTACTGCACCTTCTTTTACAGTGTATTTTTACTTTCCTCTTTTAACTTGACATGTGTTTGCCCCTGTTTTCTGTGTTAATTGACTACTGTACTGCACTTTGTGACACTTTGCCTGCAATATAAATAAACCACGAAGCACATATGTACGGGCATGACCCCCCCCGGCCGAGGTCGCCTCTCCTACAACCTGAACGGGACAGGTTAGGGGGAGGCGGCGAGCTGATAGGGAGGAATTGCCAATTAGCTCCGGTGTCAAGGTGTCGCGTCTACGCTGATTTCCACGGAGCCGCCGAGCAATCTGAAAACACGTCTTGAAGAAGACGGAGAGAGAAACAATGACTCCTTTCACGCCTTCTTTTCTCGTTGTGTCAAATGCGTAACTCCGTGAGGCTGGAGGGTCTGCGGCGACATGCCTGAGCCGGCCTTTGTGAGGAGGAGCAGACGCAGCGCAGCTCATCCCGTTAGCGACAGATACGCGGAAACCAAACGACTGTCATTTTGCGTGTGAAGTGAAGCTCGAGCTCAAAGAGTTCAGTCAGGAAGACATTTCTCGACACTCTGGTTCATTCGCAAGAAGTCTCTTCGTCTCGCAGCGGTGACTCCGCCGGCTGATTGGGGGCGGGCACGAAGAATGAGCCAATCAGAGGCGGCGCAGTGCTGGAAGCCAATCACAGCGTCGCCGGCGATCTTTTAAATACGTTCTCCTCGAACAAATATCACGATATCCGATACGACACCACAAACACGATACTGGGATATTTATCTGGAATAGTAATAAATAAAACATCTGTATGGTTCCCTTTTGACCAGCTTGATCCCGCCCAGCTTTTTCAACACTTAACAAATTGCATTAATATTAGTATTAGCCGACATTAAGATATTAATGAAAACTACCTGGTGCCATCATAGTGTTGATGATACACGGCTATGTCGGCCTTCTGTCTGTATCCGACCAGATGCCTACATAGTTCCTTCCAAAAGTATGAGCAATTGTAGAGTTCATATTTTATCTGAATTTATGGAATCATTATTTTTACTAACTAAAAATAGCGTGCGACACTCCCCTCCCCCCAGGCTCCTCCAGCGTTACAGCATCTCTTCTTCTACACCAGCACCAGTGTCTGGACTCTATTGGGGGGGGGGGACATCAGCATCTCTACCCCTGAGTTATCCTTGATAAGACTATTTTAATACGCACTTGTAATACATTATTGTTTGACTTTCCTGATTTGAAATAGCATTTTGCTACGGAAGCAGCTCCAATCAGTCGTCCTCATATCGATCCAATTCTGGGTCTTTCCAGTCCGGCAACACCATGTCTGCCTAAATTAACACCGAAAAAAGTGAGTCACATCCAAATCCGGCCATGTTCCCCTCACGACTGAGAGGAAGAGACAGATGTGTGAAGCCGTGAAGAGAGAGAGAGAGAAACGGCATCTCTCGGTCACTTCGTCTCCTCTCGGCTGTCAATCGGGGGAAAGGGGGCGTGTCTCCGCCTGTCACCAATCATCCGCATTTAAAAGGCAAAATTGATCGCTCGAGAAAAAAAAGAAGCAGATTCATTTTTTTCTTCCTCTCCACTTTATTGAGAGTTGGAGACGGAGAGGAGTAATGGCACATTTACTGCGTCGCCATGGTAACCGGTGGGAGAAGCGCTGTCTCCTCCTGTATTGAACGCCCCTCCAGGTCCACCGCAGGTCGTCATCACAATGTGCAGCGAGGCCCGCCTCTTCAGAAATAGACCCCCGGGACACTTAACATACATTTGACATGTCCTCACTTTGCACTGCAGTGGATGGAGACGTACTTATTTACTCCATCCGTTTCACCCTCCACCCCTCCGTCACAAACTGGAAGCGTGATGTGAATTGTTTTTTGGGTGGAGTGGGGGGGGGGGCTGTACCGACTGTTTCAGAACTGTCGGGCTCTGCAGCGGACCACGTCCAGCGGATACAGATCTGTGGAAATCTGATTGGAATCTTAAACAAAATGCCAAATGTGTTTTATATCCCATTTGCAAAAGTCCAATTTCAAATTTGTTACTTTTTTAAATCAATCTGGAAATGCCAAACATAGGTTTTCTTATTTATATTTTGGCCGTCACAAGTGGGGAAGTGCTTGACCGCAAATATGTCAACCCTGAAATGTTAAATGAACAGTGTGTGTGTGTGTGTGTGTGTGAGATGGAGAGATAGAGAGCGTTACTGTGGATTCATTGATAGCTTTTGTTTCCTATTATTTTTATTGTGTTGTAATACTTTTCGATTTGCAGTGAATCGAACACCATTTGGTACCTTCTGCTTACTCCACACACGCCTGCGCCGTGGGCCCCCGAGGCCCCGAGGCCGCGGAGCAGGACCTCAGTGATCAGGACTGACTGCAGCTTTAATAATCACGTCGGAGCCGTAGTGCAGCTGACGGCTCCATCTGCGTGGACGAGAGGGGGGGGGGGGGGGGTCGCAGCTACGAGCCGCACCGTCACCGGGAACAATCAGCGAGCATCTGGAGGCACCACAGCTACACCTCCTCCCTCCTCCACCTCCTCCACCACCTCCTCCAGAACAAGGATCAACAGGAGGCATCCGCCAGCACTGCATCATCCAGACTAACAGACCAAGATATATATATATTGAGACCCCATTGGTCCGTCCATCTTAACACTGAACAGCAGCAGAACCAGTGGCCTTGGTAACTGACTGACATTCAAATATGTCCGTTAACCTCTCTCTGGGGCTGGTTTTATTTTACAAAAAAAAAAAAATTAAACCCTAGTTTTTTTTTTGGGTGCATGTGTGTTTTCGTGTGTCGCGTTCTTTCCGCGCCGTCCCCCTCGACACGCCTCTGTTCCTCTGTAGTGTCAGAGAGGGAGGAGAGGAGCAGGGAGAAACCCGGAGGATTTCGACTGATTCATCCATTGATTAAACTGATTTGCTTTCTTATTTTGTTTTTTTAAATGATTGTAAACAACGGAAACACCGTCAAACCAAAAAAAAAAAAAAAAACTTGCGTTAATTCGTTAAAATATTTTAGTGCGTTTAAACGCGCCAAATTAACGATAAGCAGATAAGCGTTACATATATATATATATATATATATATACATTATATAAATAATTTAAATATATATATATGTGTATATATATATCTATATATAAATAAATAAAATGTATATATATAAAGATATATTTATAGATATATATATATATATTATATATATTATAAATCTCACTCTGAGGACGACCTTAGTGTAATTTATAAATATATGTTCGTTGGTTTTGTTTTTTATTTGTGATTTTTATTTATTTGGACCTCGATTCTGAAGTACAAAGTTTGATTGATTGATTGATTGATTGATATGGTTTGACGGTCTTAGTTGGAAAACTGTGCATGAAAAAGAAATCCCCAAGATTAGACGATGGTCGGCTCACTCCCTCTCTCACACACACACGCTAAGTCTCACACACACGCTCTCTCTCTCTCTCCTTAACACACATGCTCTCTCTCATTGTCACACGCGCTCACTGTCACACACACTCACACTCTCATGCGCACACACTCTCAATCTCTCCCACACGCTCTCTCTTTCTCTCTCACACACACAAGCACTCTCTCTCTCTCTCACACACACACACATTTTCACTGATTACAAGCCACATGAAAGTCTTGAGTCTTGGGACCGTGAGCCGGTTGTGCACAGAGCGATGTCCCTTTGGTTGTCCTGCAGCATCGACGCCCACAGGGAGTGGGAGTAGAGACACAACGCCGGCCGTCACTAAGGGCAACACGGACACGCCGCGGCGAGCTGCCGTGTTCTCGTGCCGCTACACAGTCGGGGTCCGCCCAAACCAAACCGGCCGGCAGAACGTCAGAGGTGAAAGACGATGAAACGTTCGTGAGGGCGTAAGAAGTCCACGGCTCATTTCTGCTGTCCGACTGACCGCTCCACAGGTAGTCACAACGTTTCACGCCGGCCCTTTAAGAAAGGTAAATCAACCTTTCCGCAACACAACTATGAGTTGTATAAAGAGTGATACAAAGAGTGAATGAGACTCTGATTGTTCCTCTGCACACAAACAAAAAGAGGTAATTTAACGAGGAGGCTTCGTTCACATGTCGACCAATGGAGTTACAGGACTTTAACCTAAATCTCCATGACCAAAACATTTTGTGAAATCTCGGTGTAAACATGAAAAAGTGAGAACATTTGGTATTTAAACTAACAATGACAATTCCAAAGCATACAGTATATAACCTTAAATGACACAAATGAATGAGAGACAATAGTTTAGATTAAAAGAATAAACATTTATGTCTTTTCCGTTAAGGTGCGTTCACTTGCAGCGCGGAAAATTTGTATTGAGAGCGTAGGCCGGCTTATATTTTGAGCGTCATTCTTTTAAAAGCATAATAATTATTTCAAACTCATATGAATACAACACACTGACATGACTTTTCTGATTCTGTATTTTAAGGACTTTTCCAGGCCTGGAAATAAGCATTTACAAATTCCCTGACTTTTTCCAGGTTTTCCATGACCAAACTGAAATCTCGGTATAAACATGAACAATTTTGAAAATGTTGCGTCTTGAGAAGAGCGTACGCCGGCTTATATTTTGAGCGTCTTTCTTTAAAAAACATATTAATTATTTCACACTCGGCGTAAATGAACATGTGATTATAACTAATTTCCATGACTTTTCCAAAACTTTTATGATTTAAGTTTTTTCCATGACTTCTCCAGGCCTGGAAATGACCATTTTAAAATTCCATGACTTTTCCAGATTTTCCATGACCGTACGAACCCTGTCCTCCTGCGCTCTCTAGCTCCTCCCACAGACAACCGCTCTCGCATCCATGTGATGTGCACATCCTCCCACCAAACACACACACACACACACACAGCGTGAGATGATTACGGTCTTGATTCTCGCCTCACATGCCTTTTGTCGCTGAGACAAAGTCCACTGATGGCTGGATGTTGTGCCGGCTGCCTCCGGTCTTCATGAGTCGGAGTGAATTAGTTCACGTTTATTGCCGGGGTGAATGTTCCCGCGAGCCGGACTTAATCTGAAATTAATTACGTGCATTATTCTTTCCAAAAACATTTGAATTTAGTTCCCTAAGGAAAAATAAATAAGTTATATCCAGTTAATGTATTAGCTTTGAATACAAAAAAGGGACCTAAACATCGAGGATGGGTTCCATATTTTTACATTATTAATATTATTTGTATCGACGTCAGGGCGGCTGGGTGCGGTTCTCCCGCTGTAACGAACCGGTCATCTTTTCACCGATATAAGTCAGAACATGTACAGTAATATCTATCATGCAGGAGTTCCTCTATATTAAATCAGAGTGTGTGTCGTGTGTGTGTTGTGTGTGTGTGTGTGTGTGTGTGTTCTCACACAGGTAACCTGGACTGGAGAATGACCCCTAGCCCTCACCTCGATTGTCAGCTTGTGCAAGTTGAGGTTGGATCAAGGACTTTTGTTGTTGTTACGCTGGACGCTGGACCCATGGCAATTTGTGCATCGTCAAAACAGATCCAACAGATCACGCATAGCCATGGCACCCACACCGCCCTCCCACCTGGGGAGGGAGACTGTGTTGTGTGCTGGTTGTGGACTACAGCTCTGCGTTCAACACTATTATTCCCACTAGCTCGACACCAAGCTCAGAGGAGCAGTCTAGGCCCTCACTGGACTGTGCAGCTGGATGACTTCCTGTCGGCCAGACTTGGTGAGGTGGTGGATGGCAGCTCAGCCACTGGCGCCCTCAACCCTCAGACTCTCCCCTCAGAGCCCTCCCTCAGGCTCCTACTCCCTGCCTCCCCACGATGCAAACACAGCACCAAGCTCCACATCCATCATTCATCATGCTGACTGCACACAAGCTGACGATGACTGATGCCGAGGGGCAGCGAGACAGCCAGGTTGGAGGAGGAGTTGATCTGGTAGGGTGGTAACCAGAACAAGGACACAAAGAGTCAAGAAGACAAAGACCAGAAGACCAAGGAGCTGATCGTGGAGAGAGGAGAGCCATCTCCATGAGCGGGAGATCAGTGAGAGGTTGCAGTGAGAGACGGCGGCAGCTTCACCACTCTCGGGGGACACATACACACGCACCACGCACACCACACGACTGAAACTGGCCCTGTATTTCCGCCTGCTCCTTGGGCGACTGAGGAAATTCAACTGGCCCCGCATCCTCAGAACATTACACCAGTACCATCAGTGTTGCATCACGGGCTGCTGCACTGCCTGCGCCGCCCTGGCACCGTGGGGCGCCATACACACCACGAGTGCGGCAGGGTGTGGCATTGTGGGAGTGGCTTGGTGCCTGGCATATCGCTGCAGCAATCAAAGCGCGGCCACACGCCAAGGCACCAAGCGCAATGACCAACGACCGGATGATGTGCCAAATCTCACCCTCAGGCAGAGGCGAAAGCCCCGCTACCGTAGCCAGGGACAGCTTCAAAGATCAGGCCATCAGACTCTTGCTGAGGGACACTGCTTCACAGTTCAGGCCACTGAGACAACACATATGACTACAATATTTATAATATTCTGTGAATATATATATATTGTATATATATATTATATATATATATTATATATATATATATGATATAATATATATATTGTGTATATATATTATATATATATAATATATATACATTATATATATATATATTAATATATATTATATTCTATGTATATGTATATATATATATTTTTATGTATATATTGTTTCTTATTTATATGTTTCTTTTTCTTTTTTTTTTTTTTTTTTGTTATTTTTTTTTTTTTTTTTATTCTTTTTCTTTTTTTTTTCTATTTCTTTAAAATTTTTTTTTATACTTGTATAACTTGAAACTTGAAACTTGAGTCGCCGGATGACACAGTGAACAAGAGAGCGAGAACACTCGAGTCTCTGATTACTGCGTTTAATAATCCAGTCGCGAGGAGTTACGAGCGTGATTGGAACACTTGCATTGAAATGTACGAGCGGCCGTGCGGCGCGACACATCTCCATCGTCGTGAGATGTGTGTGCGTGTGCAACAGTGTAACTCTCAAAAGTCATCTTTAAAGGGTTTCTGTGTACGATATTCAGAGCACTGATGCAGCATCATTTAATATCATCTTCATGAAGATGAACTGGAGGAATGTCGAACCGAGCAGAGGATGAATTCGGTCTTCCTCCTGTGTGTGTGTGTGTGTGGGGGTATCCAGACTTCTCAGTGCTTTGTTTACATCGCCATATCTCCCCCCCACACACACACACACACATGCCACCAGGATCTCTTTAGGTCAAGAATAACATGTCCCTTGCTCTTTGATGTCTCACAAGCTGAGACCAAATGCAACCGAGGGGCATTCAGGGCCGCCGGTTATTACACTGGTTGAATACGGCTATTGCGTAACAGTTCGAAGTGACGGCCAAAAATAACAGCCGCTGTAACGAACCGGTCATCTTTTCACCGATATAAGTCAGAACATGTACAGTAATATCTATCATGCAGGAGTTCCTCTATATTAAATCAGAGGTGTGAGTCGTGTGCAGCGTGTGTGTGTGTGTGTGTGTGTCCTCTTTCCACAGTTTGCAAAAGCACTTTTGCTTAAATGATGTCATAAAGTATTTCTTGATATAACTGAACACATGCAATAACTAGAACGGGCACTCGGTACAGCGCATACTTTCGCATATCACAAGATTGGGCATTGAATTATGAAGATGTTGGCATTAGTTGCATGCCAATTGGGTAAAAAGAAGATTTTGACCTTTTCATGACCTTGACCTTGACCTTTGACCCGATCAATCCAAAAAATCTAATCAAATGGTCCGCGGATAATAGCCAATCATCCCACCAAATTTCATGCGATTCGCTTAAATACTTTTTGAGTTATGCGAGTAACACGCATACAAATAAATAAATAAATACACGGCGATCAAAACATTACCTTCCGCATTTTCAATGCGAAGGTAATAAATCCCAAGACACAGAGCGGAAATCTGGTTGAGTTGAGTTGTGTGAATTCTGATGATCACCTGATTAACATTGTTATTTGAAGGAGTCCCCTTGTGTGTTTTCTCCTATCCACGTTTGCATAATCAGACTTAAAATGTTTCGCAATGTCTTCATGAACTAAATCCTCAAAGACGAAGCGGGAATAGATGAAAGGAGGAGACGGAGTGAAGCCCGCCTCCTTCGGTAACACTCCGGTTTCATCAGCGTCGCCGTGGCGATTATCATTACGTCTTGCCTCGGGGCCGATACGAGGCCGACGCGGGTTAATGTGTTGTGACGGCTGAAGGACGCTTTCTGCGGCATTTGAGCGCCCGGGCGTTGAGAAGAGAAGAGAGTCCCTTCGTCCGCTCGCTGATACGATCATGTGAATCCAGTCTGAGAAACCAAAACTTCCTCCAGGGTGAAATTTGAAGCCGTCGTCTTGAATCACTCGGCGGCCTCGCACTCACCTCCGAATCAGAGGGAACAAAGGGGTCGCTCCACTTCACTCGGTCACAACTGTACAGTTTAAATATACAATATATACATGTACAGCCCCAACATCACAACTGACTTTGAGGTTCATTCGTCAAGATAATATAGGATTTGAGTGTTTCTCCTTTTTACAGTAATATGAGCTACGCTTCATCGTTTAAAAATTTGAGATCAATCTGATGTGAGTGAGTGAGAGAGAGAGAGAAAGAGACAGAGAGAGAGAGAGATACAGAGAAAGAAAAAGAGAGATACAGAGAGATAGAGAAACAGAGATAGAGGGATGCAGAGAGATATATACAGAGATACCGAGAGAGAGAGATATACAGAGATAGAAAAAACAGAGAGAGAGATACAGAGAGAGAGAAAGATACAGAGTGAGAGAGAGAGACTGTAAACACAGCGTGTTGAGCCAACACATTTATTATTATGTGGATATTATATTGAATTCATTCAGTTGGTAAATGTTGGATCAGTGGAAAGAGGAACGGAGGAGGTGGTTTGTCGAGTTTTATTTTGTAACTGTCGAGTTTGAACGAGGTGAGTTTAATGAGAGACATCTGAATTCCTAAAGTGTCTTTTTTAATTAGGAAAATAATGGTTGTGAGTTTGTTTTACTTATTTATGAGCTAAGAAAGTTTGTGGAAACGTCGCCAACCCGAAAACTAACACGGAACTCACAGCCGTGACCTCTGGATGCAAGAGAGCACCGACTCCGTAAAGGTCGGGCCGGTCGCCTCGGCAACGCTCCACTGAGCCACAGGAACACACACTTTGAGAGTTTCATCTCTCCAACAACAGGACTGTTCATGCTCAGGTCCCGCCGTGCTTTAACAAATGTTTTATTGCAATTGAGTCACAAGCACTTTTGATCATCCTTACCATTAGCCGCCTAATTTTATGACATTTATATTAGCCCTCAGAATGGGAAAGGCTCAATTAGCACCGTGCTCGCTTCACAAGTCGTTAAACACGACTTGTGCTTCATGGCTACCTGTATGGTCCATTTGAAGAGGCCTGCTCCTCACGGCTGAAGGAAATGCTACATCTAATACGTCTGGGTGGGAGGGCCCACACAGGCCACACACGTGGTCACGGACAGTGAAGAGCCGACGAACTGTTAGGATGAAGGTTCTAGATCATTAGAGGAGAAAAAACTTCACTTTATTGCTTTTCTATTTGATTCATTCTGAGCAATTTACCCCCCATTTTCTCACCTATTGAAAATCCTCAATTCTGTACGCATCGTGACCTTTGACCCCGTTTGCCTGTGGAGGACGTCAACAGCCACACAAAAGCCGTCTGCGCGACACGTCATGCGGCCAGACGCCTCTTTTCACCTGCCAGTAAAGTACGACTTTATTCGTCCGTCCAATCTTTCGTTCCCGATTCGTCGGCGTACGAAGACGAAAAGGCCCGTTTCTAAATGTGTGACACATTTGAGTTACGGCTTTTTGAAGCGTCAGCGAATCCTTAAAATACCTCATCGCGTCAAAAGAGGAAGTCATATGAACTTTGCAGAGCAGAAGCCTATTTCATCTTCATGAAACACACTTGAGACGCCTCTAAATGCCTGGTGTTCACTTCTATGCCATGTAAGGCTGCGACTCATCAGTATTTTAATCATCGATCTGTTGATCATTTCTTTGAGATTAATCGGATAAAAAAACATACATTTTCAACCCGTTATACAACACTTTACTCGCGTGGGTTTACTCGCCCGACTATTTGTGCTTTGATCGTGTCATTCGCGATCGGTGAGGGGGCGGGGCTTATCAGGGAATGTATCGATGTTATCGATTGGTCGCTGCAGCCCCGTTGCCATGCAGGTTTCAGAAATGAATTAGTAAATTGTCTCTCGTTAAAAGGTGAAGTGAGCTATTGTTTGGTTAAAACGACAAACCTGCAGAACAGAAGTAAGGGATCGAGCTCACAGCGCTGCATCTGCTCAGGATTGGAGACACGGGCGGAGTCTGGTGAGAGCAGCTGAACAACGGCAGCTCAAGGGATGTCCGACGGTGACTCACAGTAACCGTGACAACGGACGATCGGCTTTGAAAGCCGCCCGACGTCTTACCTGGCGCGTCCCCGTATGGCTTTGGTGGTTTGACGGTCTCCCCGACGGCGGCCTCGGTGGTGCCGAGCCTCTTGGACTCCGGCGTGGTCACCGTGGTGAGCGTCCTTTGGGAGGCCGTGGCGCCCGGGGCGGTGGCCGCCGCCGCCGTCGACGCCTTGGCGGACAGCGTGGCGTTGGACTCCTGTTTGCCGTTGTCGTCGGCGCCGTCCGTCCCCGTGGGCCCCCAGTCGATAAATCCGGCCACCGTGGTGGTGCGGCCCTCCTGCGGCTTGTCGCCGCTGTCCCATTTGAGCTGCCGCCTGGCTCTGAGGAGCAACCGCACCGCGTCTCCTCCGCTGCCGCCGGACGGCGCCTCCGGAGCCGCGGCGACCGCCAACGGGTCGCTCGCCTCCATTTGAAAGTATCTCAAGCGGCACTCCTTACACGCCGCTTGTCCTTTGCGCGCGGGCTTCCGATGCTTTTGACCCTTGACCCCCCCCGCCCGGTGGTCTTGCGGCGGGGGGGGGATCGGGTTGAGGAGCCGGCGGGCCAACGGGCCGCTCGCCGTCCTCCAGTGGAGCTTGTTGGGCGCGTCCCACAGCGGCTGCCAGCGAGGTCGAGGGCGAGGCGCCGACTCGGGCGCCAGTTTGACCCCCGCGCCCGGACCGAGGGGGCTGCACACGGAGAGGTCCAGGGTGAGGTGGGTCACGGCCAGCAGGATCCACAGCCGGTGGCCCACGCCGCCGGCTGGCCTCAAAGCAGACGGACTGCGGAGAAGGGAGGAAGGGAAACGAGGCGGTTTAGATTCAGGATAAGTTCACTCCACAAGAATCAGACTCCCTCCGTCTCCTGCCCTCAGGAGGGCGTCGGAAACACACCGGGGCGAAGGGGAAAACCGCCCCGAAGAAATATAATGTTGCCCCTGAGAGGCAACAAAAGCCCCCATAATGTCCTCGAATAATTATGATAGTTTAATAGCGTTTTGTTGTTGTTCTTTGTTGTGTGTGTCCTATCTGTGTTGCCTGTACTAGGTAGGTACACATACAAAAAATCAATAAATATAATTTAGAATTATAAAAAACCTAAGACATTTGTTAGAATTGTTAATATTTGTTAAAACAATTTAAAAACAAATAACCACAAAGAAAAAAGAATAATACTGAATATGATTGTCTGATATATGTTCAGGTTTTTTTTTTTTTTAATCAATAAATATAATTTGTCATTATAAAAGTACAAAGAAATAAGTTATTATTGTTAATAGTTGTTTAAAAAATGTAATAATAAGAAACGACAAACAAATAAGAATAACATTGAATATGATTTTCGTTAAAACAAATCTAAGAAAACACTTTGAATCTATAGACTACAGCCTAAAAGACAATTGCTCTTAGTAAGCCTAAATAAGTATATTTATTATTTTTGAACAAAGGTTAAATGTTATTTCACAAGTTTCAATTTCTTTTTAAATGCCCCTGGATGCCCCGCCTCAAGCTAATGGTCAGCAGTAAAGATTCACAGCAGTATTCACACTCCATTTGCACTCCTGGCAAAGTTTTACTCCACAACTTCAAGTCCGACTCAATTAAGCTTTGATAATAATTGGCTGCGCCGACTCGAGTCGCCGTCCAAAAGGTCGGGGCACAAAGTAAATGTTGTACGGCGCGTGAAAGATGGTGTATTTGCACTCGTTGCTCTCTGCGGTCAAAAGCAGCGACGACTTCTCCTCGATGCCGCCGATTCATATCAATCCGGGGACGATGAGCCCGTCGTCATATTCTGCATTATCTCCCCCAGAAACAAAGACATCCGATTCCCTGAAGGGCGAGTTGATGATGCGGGTGCAATGGGCGGGGTAACGCCCGGCAGGAGACACAGCATCACCAGAACAGAGCAGAAACGTTTCACCTGCACAGCCGCTCCATGAATGTATTCACGCAAACCACATGCAACTCAATTGTGACTGTGGCTGTCACTTGTAGGTTTTCAGGCGCGGTTAAAATTACAATATTCTCAACTTTAAGCGCGAGGCGCACCGCTTATCAATGTCACACTCGGCCAAGGCAGCCAATCGGATCAAGCGGGAGGCGGGCTTTCCTTCCTGTTTTCCCGCCGAAAACCTCGTATTAGCGGTATTTAATTGCGAACAGCTTTATAATTCTAAATGGAAACACGACTCAAACTGACTCCCGCTCGGTCGGAAGTGCGACTGAAAGCCTCGCCATCGAGACGCAATTGGCGGAATAGATGGTGGTGTTCGCCGTACTCTTTCCTTTCTTTTCTCCTTACTCTTAGCAGTTGTTTTCTTTGACTGAGGTGTGTGCCTCTGTGTGAACTGGGTTATGATGATGTTTTTTACTGTCTGTCACTGGTTTATGTTGCATGTCTAAACCGTGTTTCTTGTAAAGGAGATTTTCTCAATTAACCCTCCTGTGACCTTCAAATTTACTAACATCTTTTACCCTCGGGGTCAATTTGACCCCAGCAATTAAAACCTCCAGAGAATTATTAGAATTCATATTTTTTCCCAAGTTTAGGTGTGAGGTACTTTATGTTTGTTTGTTGACGACCTAAATAGCCCATTAAATAAAAAGCCCCTGCTGGTGTTTTAATGGCTTTATATTACTTCTAAATACATATTTTCTATATCAAATTGACCCCAAAGAACACCGATGCGTACAAGTTGTGTTCAGGACATTGAAAACATATCATGTGAATTTTATGTTTACCCAGTTGTCCCCAATAAATGAGGTAAAGTCATGGAATGTGAAGCAAGAAAACTGATGTTGGTAATTTGTTTAGAGATGTTAAACATTGAATGGGGTGAAATTGACCCCAAACGTAACATAACATTAAAAAAAATGTCCCTTGTTGTTGTCTAAACCTCACTTTGGGCTATCAACCAACGCCGAGGTGATGGACAGGCGGGCAGACCAGGACCCTGCAGCTGACGGATTTCTTACAGACAACCTTCGGCAGGCCCCCTGGAACAAAGCTCCACATCGATTCCCGAGGGAGAAACCTCATTAACGGGCTATCTTTCATCTCTCGCCGTCCTTGGCCAATTTAAGCCCACGCGGCGGCGGCCGACTCATTTTGGAAGCGTCACCGAGGCGATGATGGATGGGAGAGTGCGAACGGTTTCATCGACTGTCAGAGGCGACACGGAGATGTGCCGCGGTCTCGTATAATCACCCGAGTCATGTTCTCTCGCTCCAGTTATCGCCCGGCTGTGCCGCGGTGACGCTCGGCGAGACGTTTGAGGGGGGGGGGGGGCGTCACGATCGCACGACGAGCCGCACGAGATTCTTCTTCGCACGCAAATCGACATCGTAGCGTTGGAATGTGAACGTTCTCGGTGGAGATGGCAGTGATTTCACGCAGAGTGATTTGATGTACCGTAACTGCTCCGTTATAGATTTTAAAAACATCACTGGATGTCGACTGTAATGAGAAATTCAACACGTCCGCCCACTTTGCATCTCCCGTTATCCTGTCAGTAAACTTAGCTTGTTGTTGTTGTCGTTGTTTGCACAACATGGGGAGAGATTCGATAGAATAAAAGATACGGCTATATGTATTTTAGACTTGAGTCGCAACGTAAATTCATTCAAACAAATGACATGAAAGTTGTAATGAATTCTGACTTGATAATTGAAATAAAGAAAGAGAGCCCTGCTGTCCTCCCCTGTGGCTTTTCTTTCTGCCCCTTATATGATGACGAGTGTGATGGTTAAATGAGGGGTTTCTAAATACCACTTGACATTTATGACACGTTAAAACATGTTGATGTAAGCCCTCGTCTATCCTTGACACTAAATTATTTAAATGCAGGCGTAATACAGCGTACTAATGGGAGAACAATAGGACTCAAGACAACACACTTACGCCGATGAGGAGTGGTTCTGAACCATGTGGTTCTCATAGCTTTCTGTTTGACCAGCAAACCGACGACTGATGAATAATTCACGCCGGCGTTTCGATTGAGCCGTAAATGGCGACTGACGAGGATTGACAAGGTCGTGTATTAAGACCGTTAAAAATATGGGTGATAACTTGTTGTGTGACCTCAGACTGAGATCCTGGCACCTCAGCAATCAACACCCTGGAGAAGACTCACGTTCCAGTCCACGCCCCATTAAAGCAACATGTCTGCTCAGGGAGGTGGTGTCTCTCAGGATGGATCCTGTGATGAGGAGCAGGGGGAGAAGAGCGGTGCGCCGCGTCATGGCCGTGTTTGTGAAAAGGGTCTCTAAGCTCAGTTTAGCAGTATCTAACATACTTTGAGTGTTTGAATGTTTTTCCCCCACTGACTGAAATCCAGGGGCATTTAAAAATAAATTGGAGGCACTTTCTGAAACTTGTAAAATAACAAATATAATCAAAAATAATAAATATACTTGTTTAGGCTTACAGAAGATGAGCCATTGTCATAAAAATGGCAATAATAAGACTATTAGGCAATAATAAGACTATTAGGCAATAATAAGACTATGAGGCAATAATAAGAGTATTAGGCAATAATAAGACTATTGGGCAATAATAAGACTATGAGGCAGTAGTCTACAGATTCAAAATGTTTTCTTAGATTTTTTGAACAAAAAATTTCATATTCAATATTATTCTTATTTCTTTGAGGTTATTTATTGTGATTGAATTGTTTTAACAAATATTAACAATTATAACAAATGTCTTAGTTTTTTTATCATTCTAAATTATATTTATTTTTATTATATTTATTGATGCATTAAAGGTATTTATGTGTACCTACCTAGTACAGGCAACGCAGATAGGACTTCTCTATTGTCCACCTGCAATGTAATCCGATTGGGGACGTCCACTTCAAGTGTTCGCTCTGGCCATGGCCGCCTCCCACTGTTATTGTTACGAGTGTCTGACATTACGGCAACGTGTGGAAACCTTCCGGGCAGAGTGTGTTGTGTAGGAGTGTAGAAAGCTCCGCTTCGCGGTATCTAACATTCTTTGAATGTCACGGCTGAATGTTAAGATGATTCCGGCCGTGTGGGTGGGTTACGTCGGCCGCCTGGAGCCTACGTATTGGACGATGCCGATGCAGATTTTCAGATTTCACAACATGACTTCTCGTTGAGCTCAATAGCAAACACACCGGATCGAGCGAGAGGGTCCTCGTGGTAATGTCGCCAGACTCTCGTACCAACAATCTGAGTGGCAAAAACAAGCACTGTTAGAGCGTAGCATGCTACATCGACGCTGATCATTCCGCAGTTAGCTGTTAGCATTATTCCTCATTACTGGACCAATTTCAAAAAACAGTTGTCCCCATCCGTCACTTAAGACACAAAAACATGGGGCAAATAGGGTGCAGGTGAAAATACAATACCCTTTAAGTGCCTAGCTTTGATACCGGGTGAGCAATGAGGAAGACTTCAGAGCAACCATGGCAACCAGTTATCTGACCAGAGAGAAAATCCATAATAAAACTGAATGGAGGCGAATCCTGTGGCGTACGGTGGTCGTTGGTGATGTGGTTTCTACAAGTCGGGCGGCTCTTGTTTTGTGGACTGGAGCTGCTCGGCTTGTGGACCGGAATCTGGAGTCTTGAAGTCGTCGTGGGGTTTTTCGATGTGGTGGCTGGGGCGTGGGGGAGTTAGGCTCAGCTGTGGAGGGGTGCGGGGGTGTGGCTCAGGGAACAGGTGCCGGGAAGAGGCCTAATTGATGAAGGGCTCGACCTGAAATGAGGTGGCAAAGGGATGGAGGCACGAGAGGCACAGTCGGCAATTTAAATAAAGGCTATTACGAACATATGAGTGTGCTCGTCCTTTGGTGGCAGTCAACGACCTGTTAGAGTCAACATGGCTGACCTCTAGTCTTTCTTAAAGGGGAATCCACAACCTCATTAAGACAAAATGTGTTTTAAGGGAATAAATTAACTATTTGGACTCCACAAAGGTAGCTCATCCAAACAATGGCTGTTATTTGCTGTTTTTTGGAGACGTAGTGGAGCGGCTGCTGGCTGAGGACCTTGAGACCGGCCCGACCATCACCTGAGCGCAGGGTAGGAAATGTACAGATTTTTTAGGGGGCAATTCTTGCCCCCACTGACTGAAATTAAAGGTGAATTTAAAAAGAAATTGGTGGCACTATTTGAAACTTGTGAAATAAGATTTAACCGTTGATCAAAAATAATAAATATACTTATTTAGGCTTACAGTATATGAGCAATTGTCATAAAAAATGGCAATAATAGGACTATTAGGCAGTAGTCTACAGATTCAAAATGCTTTCTTAGATTATTTGAACAAAAAACAAAGAGAATATAAATCAGACAATCATATTCAATATTATTCTTATTTCTTTGTGGTTATTTATTGTTATTGAATTATTTTAACAACTATTAACAATTATAACAAATTTCTTCTATTTTTTATAATTCTAGATTATATTTATTGATTTTTTAAATGTGTACCTACCTAGCAAAGGCAACACAGATAGGACACACACAACAAAGAACAAAAACAAAATGCGATTAAATTGTCATAATTATTATAGGAAATGATGGGGGCATTTTTTGCCTCTCCTCATGATATCAGGGGCACGCTTATATTTCTTTGGGGCAGTTTTGCCCTTTGACCTGGTGTGTTTCCGACGCTGCCTTAGCGTGCTCCGGTGTAAATACTCTGCTGGTCGGATCTGACTAATTGTTGGTTTAGGAGGCAGGATGCAGCGGATGCTGATTGAGTGTGAAGCATGAATGACATTAGGAGGCCATTTTGAGCCTCAGTGTTATGTTTATTCATGCCTAACATCCAACGCCCTCGGTGCAACAACAACTTTGCTCCAATGACGATTTGCCTCTGATCTGGACGAGTGGGGAAAAAAAACGATGTAGTGTGAAATAGGCATAACTCATGAATAAAACGCCAACAGCTGAATGAAAGACGCAGATCGCCGACATTGACATCGAGCTGGAGAGTTATTCTTCTAATAGGAGAGAGCTTGTTATTGAATACATTCGGTGTAACGTTGCAGTGATCGAACTCGTTCCCGACGCGGCGTCTTGAAACAGAGACAGGAGGTTTGATGATTTTTGAACGGGCACGCGGTAGAGCCACTTTTTTGGTACTTGGCATGAGAGTGTGGGGGAGCTTGATGTCATGTGAACATTTTGGCATTAGTTGCATGCTAATTGGATAAAAATTTACCGCGCTATGGTAAAAAGAAGAGTTTGACCTTTTCATGACCTTGACCTTGACCTTTAACCTGATCGATCCCAAAATCTAATCAAATGGTCCCCGGATAATAACCAATCATCCCACCAAATTTCATGCAATTCAGTTTAATACTTTTTGAGTTATGCGAATAACACGCATACAAATAAATAAATAAATAAATACACAGCGATCAAAACATAACCTTCCGCATTCTCGAATGCGACGGTACAAATGGTGAATCTTCCCGTCTTTCCCCAACAGTATGCTAAGCAGTGATAACAAAATCAGTTTTTACAGCTGCACCAATCATCTTGAGTTCCAAGACGCCGAATGTCGTAGCCTTTCATTAAAAAATCAAGAATGTGGCAACAGATGTTAAAAGCTATGTGTATCCATCTCGTGTATACGTGTGTATGTGGTGTCGGAGCTTCCCCATCTGTCCAAGGTATGTTCACCAATTTCTGTTCTTTAATATCCTAATTATTGTTATGGCGGCTGTGTGATCCTGAATGGTTAATGACTTGCTTTTGTGTTTCAACATGTCAGTTAATGAACACAAATACAGATTGAGGTGATTCATGAGCATCACGCTTAAATGACCCACTTAACACAACTCTCAACAAACCAGACGGTGGAGTCGTCATTCAGATGTTTCAGGTGCTGAGTCCACGTCAACACTGTTTCTTTGAGTAATGTATATCTTTATGAATGTATTTAACTCTTAATAGACCATTTTCACAGCAGCCGTTTTGACATGTCATTACGGGCTAAATAAAGGTGTAATTAATAACATCGAGCATGGCCCTGGTGGTGTGCATGCCGGCTCACAGGAATGGCTGCGACACGCTAAAGAGAATGGGACCGTCGTTTATTGAATGAACGACACCAGTGTGTGTCTACAGGATGACATGATGTCATAATGGCTGCTGTGAAACGGGCCTATGGGGAGGAGGAGGATGTCACACACTCAGGCCCCACATCTATCAACATAACTACGCATTCATCAATGTGAATAATACAACATGTGTGATGTAATGACTGTAATAATTGTCTAATTCAAGTATTAAAGTAGTTACCTTCGCAGTGAAAATGCGGAAGGTTATGTTTTGATCGCCGTGTATTTATTTATTTATTTGTATGCGTGTTATTCGCATAACTAAAAAAGTATTTAACCGAATCGCATGAAATTTGGTGGGATGATTGGTTATTATCCGGGGACCATTTGATTAGATTTTGGGATCGATCGGGTCAAAGGTCAAGGTCATGAAAAGGTCAAAATCGTCTTTTTACCATAGCGCGGTCAATTTGTATCCAATTGGCATGCAACTAATGCCAAAATGTTCATAATTCAATGCCCAATCTTGTGATATGAGAAGGTATGCGCTCTACCGAGTGCCCGTTCTTGTTGCTTTTGTAATTGTAGTTATTTATATTGTGTAGCTCCTAGGAAGTTTTAATTATGTGATGTAAATTGTCTTTAAATACTTCGAAAAGCACTATATGAATTACATGCATTATTACCTTCGCATTGAAAATGCGGAAGGTTATGTTTTGATGGCCGTGTATTTATTTATTTGTATGCGTGTTATTCGCATAACACCAAAAGTATTAAACCGAATCGCATGAAATTTGGTGGGATGATTGGTGCCCGTTCTAGTTGATTAACAGATTTTATGAGACTGAAGCACAAAATTGTATAATCTGTATAATCTGCAGTAGCAGCTGGCAACCTCCGGTTCTGAATGGTGCTTTAAACTTGCATTACTTCTAATAGCCAGCAGGTGGCGACTCCTCGTTGCCCGAGGTCTAAATGTACAGAAATCTATGAGAATTTTTTTTTTTAAATTCACTCCAACATGATAAATGACTGTAGTTATGGTCTGTTTTGAGTAAAATAGCAGGGTGTGCTTTAGGGCGGGGTTACCTTGTGATTGACAGGTCGATAACACGCCGTCTGGTCTGGGAGTTGTACGTGGGTTTTTTTCAGTTTACAACTTTCACAACGAGTTAATCGGTTAACTTTTCAGTCTCATTCAGTTTGTATTTAGCTCCACCCCTTTTGGTCACGTCTGGTTCCCGAATAAACCAAGATGGCGGCAACCAAATTGCTAAAAGCATGGCCTCCAAATCGTAGTCCACAAACCTGTGAGTGATGTCACGTTGACTACATCCACTTCAACTACAGTCTATGATCAATATAACAAAAAATACAACACTGAACAGTGACTATTCTTTTTAATAACGACAATGACGCAGAATTGTCATACATGACTAAGCGATTTATCCGCGATTCGCAATTATTTAAGTTATTCCTATTCTATGTTGAATTCATTCTAAATAAGCCAATTTCAGGCAGCATTCACAATGGTGCGTTCAGGAACACGTTCACTTGCATCGACTCGTCTACGCACAGTCGTAAAGTCCCGTCTCTGTTCTCACACGTCCAGTGTTGACATGGAGTACAAATATAAACGCAGAGAGAACGGCTCACGTCGCAGATACATCGGAGCAGACGTAATCATTTCAAAAGGCGTGGGCTTTTATCATAAAGCGACTCTCTAATATTCTTTGACGTCCCACATAATGAAAGTTTCATTTGGAAGTCGACTGCACAGATGGACTGATAAAAAGTGCAGCATTCACAGCGTGAACACACCAGATTGCTTTCTGGTGGGAATGTGTGTCTGGTGTCCCAGTTCACGAGCACATGCTCCATCACGTCGGCAGTACTAAACTTCGGTATATATATATATATATATATTAATACATATATCTATTTATATATCTATTTATATATATTTATATATGTATATATATACATGTATATACATTTATTTATATATTTATACATATATATATATATTTATATATATATATATATATGGTTAAGCCTCAACAAGATGGCAGGAAATCCCTCTAGTGGAAATTGTGACATCTCCTGATTGTGAGCGAGTACTGTCCCCGCTTCACATTGTCATCAGCACAAAGCGCGGTGATTGTACGGGGCGCTGAAGGGGGGGGGGGGGGAGGGCACGCAGACAGATGGATTTTTTTCGGTGAAGAAATGCATTGAGCTGAAAAATGTGAAAAAGAAAACAGTATGTTTCGGGTCGGAGGCGGAGGAGGAGGAGGAGGAGGACCCAATCCTATGCATGTGTTCATCGGAAGAGCGGGGGAGGTTCACGTTGATTGCGGGGCTGCTCTGTATGCATTATTCGGGGCTGCTCGTCGACCCGAGCGGCTACTTTCAAGTCCCGGGTCTCAGGATGCCGAGTCTGTTCTGCAGCCGGAGGTACGGGGGGGGGACACACGACCTAAAAATAGGACGACTCGGGTATGAATGAAATGTTTTGTTCTGGGTTTTTCTGAAGAGATCGTAAAAATATCCGTATGTATGCGTGTGTATATGTATATATATGTGTGTGTGTGTGTGTGTATGGGTGTAGGGGTATATGTGTATATATATGTTTATGTTTATGTCTGACATTTATGTACTTGTTTTATGTTTATATCACTAAACAAAGCAAAAAAATTAAGTGAAAAAAAAAAAATCCGTTTCCAGGCGAAAGAAGCTCTTATTTTGAAACCATCTTATTTTGAAGAGTCTTCCGAAATCCGGAAGTGTGAAACGGCTGCGATCCTGTTTGTTAAAAATACAAATAAATCCTGTTTATTATGCATGCCTGCCTCCGGGACTTCCTCCTCCAAGCACCAGGCTCCCTTTAAGATCCTTAAAGCACCAAACCCGACCGCGCCCCGCGTAGCGTCGGGCCGGCGGTCTCAGACGGAGATGTCTGAAGCATCTCGGCGTCAACACGGTGCGTTTAGGGGTCCGTGCTCAGGGAAGTCGTGTGATACCACGCTCGACCCCACCGACCCTCCATGAGAGCGTGAATGGGTTCATTAGCTGCAGTGATAACCCGAGCCGTCATCATCGTGTTCCTCACGGTTCCTTGAATCGATGTCGTCCCCGTATCGTCTCCGATGCGTGACTCAGTGATACGATGTAACGCCGGCCGACGAGAGAGCGTGCATGTAGCGTGCATACGCGCCATATGCGTGACGGCATTTACGACACACACAGCTGTGGAATCACTCGGCTCGCATAGATTGTAACCCGCCAATAAATTACTTATTTGCAGGTTTTATACATTCTGTTTATGATTTTAAGGTCCATTTCTTTCATATTTTTTCTCGTCATCTACCCGAGATCTTCCTCGTCGCCAGTGTTTTGGTTCATTTTGTAAAGGAAAAAAAAGAAGAAGATGTTTCATTAAATCTTAAGTAAAAGGTCAAAATGAAACACCAAAGTATGGTTTACAATTCAAGTGTTTGATTGTAAGAAGAAATGTTATTTTCTTTATATACACTACCGTTCAAAAGTTTGGGGTCACCCAGACAATTTCGTGTCTTCCATGAAAACTCACTTTTATTTATCAAATGAATTGAAAATTGAATAGAACATATAGTCAAGACATTGACAAGGTTCGAAATAATGATTAATATTTGAAGTATTAATTTTGTTCTTCAAATTTCAAGCTCAAAGGAAGGCCAGTTGTATAGCTTATATCACCAGCATAACTGTTTTCAGCTGTGCTAACGTAATTGCACAAGGGTTTTCTAATCATCCATTAGTCTTCTAAGGCGATTAGCAAACACAATGTACCATTAGAACACTGGAGTGATGATGGAAATGGGCCTCTATACACCTCTGGAGATATTTCATTAGAAACCAGACGTTTCCACCTAGAATAGTCATTTACCACATTAACAATGTATAGTGTGTATTTTTGATTAATGTTATCTTTATTGAAAAAACAGTGCTTTTCTTTGAAAAATAAAGACATTTCTAAGTGACCCCAAACTTTTGAACGGTAGTGTATATATATATACACCGTGAGGAACACGATGATGACGGCTCGGGTTATCACTGCAGCTAATGAACCCATTCACGCTCTCATGGAGGGTCGGTGGGGTCGAGCGTGGTATCACACGACTTCCCTGAGCACGGACCCCTAAACGCACCGTGTTGACGCCGAGATGCTTCAGACATCGCCGTCTGAGACCGCCGACCCGGCGCTGCGGCGCGGTCGGGTTTGGTGCTTTAAGGATCTTAAAGGGAGCCTGGTGCTTGGAGGAGGAAGTCCCGGAGGCAGGCATGCATAATAAACAGGATTTATTTGTATTTTTAACAAACAGGATCGCAGCCGTTTCACACTTCCGGATTTCGGAAGACTCTTCAAAATAAGATGGTTTCAAAATAAGAGCTTCTTTCGCCTGGAAACGGATTTTTTTTTCTTTTTTCACTTAATTTTTTTGCTTTGTTTAGTGATATAAACATAAAACAAGTACATAAATGTCAGACATAAACATGACTAAACATGAGGAAACATGACTAACGTGACAGACGGCTGGTATGTTGCTTGTTCCCACATCGATGATGCAAAACATGCATTTGATTATTTTAAATACAGATTCTTCACTTCAAGGATGTGGTTGCTATGACACCGAGCGAATTAAAAGACGGAACATCACAACTTATTGAGTCATTTTTTACTCGGGGGGGATTTTTGCAAGAAACGACTGCCTGCCAATAAAACCACGGCGCTCGATATCAGACGCCGGCTGCAGCGTGCGTTGACGGATTAAAAACCAGCAGATTCTGTGCTGGACGCCAACACAGTTCCCAGAGTTGGGAAGTCGTTGTCGTGACTACGGCGTGTTCACGAGCTTTAATCTGTAATGTGGAAACGACATGGAAATTGTATTTTACTGCTTAAACAACATGGCCACTGTTGTTTTCCAGCTTAAAGGGGCGTTTTTACGAATTAGGAACTCATTTCTGTAAATTCTGAAAGCTACAGGACTTGAATGCAGCGGAGATGCCCTGTTCTCTAAAATGTTAATGAAAGAGAAGCGTGCTGTAATGTGTGTACAGCCCATCAAAGCGCACCAATAAACCACAACACTAACTGTACGTTGACTGAGCAGTAGCAGATGTGTTTTCTTGTTGCCAGGCAGCTGCTCTCCACCGGGTCGATTAGTGGCACCGAGCGTCGCACCGGACGGACCGACTTCCACCCCCGTGAGACGCTGTCGGTTAACAGAAGGAACCGGAGCGAGATTCTCATTTTGGAGAAGAAGATACAGCTCAAATCAAAAGTATGTGGATCGTGGTCCATGCCTACGGTGATCTCTTCATACTCTCTGTCATATTCATTCAATGTGGTTATGTAACTGGAATGATTCCTTCTGGTCACATGACGTCTATTGTTCTGTCCATCCTGGAGAGGGATCCTCCTCTGTTGCTCTCCTGGAGGTAGGAAGGTAGGTAGGAAGGTAGGTAGGTAGGTAGGTAGGTAGGAAGGTAGGTAGGTAGGTAGGTAGGTAGGTAGGTAGGAAGGTAGGTAGGTAGGTAGGTAGGTAGGTAGGTATCTATTGGTCTGTCCATCCTGAAGAGGGGTCCTCCTCTGTTGCTCTCCTGAAGGTAGGTAGTTAGGTAGGTAGGAAGGTAGGTAGGTTGGTAGGTAGGTAGGTAGGAAGGAAGGTAGGTAGGTAGGTAGGAAGGTAGGAAGGTAGGTAGGTAGCTAGGAAGGTAGGTAGGTAGTTAGGTAGGCAGGTAGGTAGGTATCTATTGGTCTGTCCATCCTGAAGAGGGGTCCTCCTCTGTTGCTCTCCTGAAGGTAGGTAGTTAGGTAGGTAGGAAGGTAGGTAGGTTGGTAGGTAGGTAGGTAGGAAGGAAGGTAGGTAGGTAGGTAGGAAGGTAGGTAGGTAGGAAGGTAGGTAGGTAGCTAGGAAGGTAGGTAGGTAGGTAGGTAGGAAGGTAGGTAGTTAGGTAGGAAGGTAGGTAGGAAGGTATCTATTAGTCTGTCCATCCTGAAGAGGGGTCCTCCTCTGTTGCTCTCCTGAAGGTAGGAAGGTAGGTAGGTAGGTAGGTAGCTAGGTAGGTAGGTAGGTAGCTAGGTAGGTAGGTAGGAAGGTAGGTAGGAAGGTAGGTAGGAAGGTAGCTAGGAAGGTAGGTAGGTAGTTAGGTAGGAAGGTAGGTAGGAAGGTATCTATTGGTCTGTCCATCCTGAAGAGGGGTCCTCCTCTGTTGCTCTCCTGAAGGTAGGTAGTTAGGTAGGTAGGAAGGTAGGTAGGTAGGAAGGAAGGAAGGAAGGTAGGTAGGAAGGTAGGTAGGTAGGAAGGTAGGTAGGTAGGTAGGTAGGTAGGTAGGTAGGTAGGTAGGAAGGTAGGTAGGAAGGTAGGTAGTAAGGAAGGTAGGTATCTATTGTTCTGTCCATCCTGGAGAGGGATCCTCCTCTGCTGCTCTCCTGAAGGGTTCTTCACTCTCCCCCCCCCCCCCCCCCTCCTGATCCGATGTGAGGTCAAAGGTCAGGGATGTCGTACGTGTCCAGATTGTAAAGCCTTCTGAGGCAAATTCATAATTTTTGATATAGGGCTACACAAAATAAACTGAATTGCAGATTGTGACATATTTCCCATCCAGAGTGACGGCGACCGTCTCATCAGGAAGCTCTTCGCATACCACGGGGAAGGTTCTGCTTTTCAGCCTTGTGGCAATGATTTTAGAGTACAAAAAAATAAATAACCAGCGGTTCTTATTCCAGTTATAGCACCGGCAATAGATAGAACATTTACACGCCGAACCATGGTATCCGTGTCCCTCCCACACACTTCTAAAAACGGCACTCGGAGAAGAAAGATAGAAAGAAAGAACAGAGAGAAAGAAAGAAACGAGAGGAATCCACCGGGGAACCAGGTTCATCAGCTGCAGTTCAGGAAGTTTCAAACTCCAGTGGGCGGTTGTCTCCGGCGGTCCGAACGCAGAGAGCGGCACCGGAGGAGGAACTTGTTCTTCACTCACTCGGTTTGTTCTTTTTGACGTTTAAATGTGTTTGGCGTCCAGCGGACTCCGACACGACTCCTGGAATCCCGCCATAAATATCGAAAGGGGAAATTCGGCCTCCCTTCGTGGGATTCAGAGCGGATCGTCAGAGTTGTCGATGTACGTTAGTGGGATATTTGAGGATTATCAACCCCACGACATGTGGAAGGAGTCCCTTCAAGTTGATTTTCTGTTTGCTTTTTCATGTCCCCCAAGTTTAAAATTCGACACTGCTGTTGTTACTGTTGTTATTTGCTGGTTTTATATATTCTATATAACGGCCATGTATTAAAATATTCATATAAACACTCAAGATTATGACATTTCTTCTTCATTTTCTTATATTCAAAGTTATTTTTTTATCTCAACCGATTAATCCCGTAATAACTTCTTTAATCAGTGACGTGTATTTTAATCAGGAGATAACTGAGGCTGTGTCATCGCCAAAAAAAATATTCCAGAAAAGAATTTGTCTTTCGAGAGAGAGAGATCATCCCTAATTTAAAATTCATAGTCATCATGAATAAATAGATATGCTTCACCTTCAGATCTGTTCTCTCTTGTTGTATTCAGGTCATTTAAAGACGGTGAAGTCCTCTGTAAGCCATCTTTCTGATCATGTGTTGAGTGAAGATGAATAATGAATGGTATTTTTGTTGTTGCTGAAAAGTCGTCTTACATTCAGATGGAAAGTAAGAATATAAATTAGGAGGCACACAACTCGAAAAAGTGGGTTACATTCTATTTATTAAATCAGAATCAGAAACCGTTTATTGCCAGGAATGTTTACACAAATGAGGAATTGTTTTTGGCGGAAGGTGCAATATTAGACATGACAATCAACGCGACAGCAACAGTGCAATGTGTGTATTAACTTAAGTATAAGATAAAGTGCTCGGACAACAACTAACATTAAAGTGTTTAGGTGTGTGGTTCAAGAGACATGTGTGTGGAGGGAAGAAGAAGAAGAAGAAGAAGAAGAAGAAGAAGAAGAAGTCCTGTCAGTGGGGGACCCGGAAGTTAACTACAGAAGTTAGAGACATTAGAAAAAAGTCAATTGTAGAGGAAACAAAGGCATTTAAAATCAGATGTTTTGTATAAAGACTAATTTATTGTAGAAATATGGTTAGAAAAAGATAAAAGATCAAGTATTGAGTCACTAACTCACGGTGGAGCGTTGACCCGATCACAAAAGACAAAAAGGGAACATATCATCATTTCAGAGTTGTTGTTTTTTTGGCCACCGATACAAACTGCCGATCCTTCCTGATCCATAAAGTTGTTTGATTATAGCAGCTGGTCTACAAGGCTCCAGCCTGGTTGTTTTTATTTATATTAACATAGTTGTTTTCTCTCTTTAATGGCATCGTCAATAACGTTTCCCCGTCGACAACATTTCGACTGGTGGTGTTGTTGATCTGTTGCATCATCACCACGTTGAGAGGCCGAGGCCTCTGGCCTGAACCAACAATGGCTGTGTGTGCGTTGCTAATTGTCTTATTCAGGATTAGTGAGGGCACTTTTGACTTTAAAAATACCAAGAGATATTTGATAACTGCTAACAGTTGTTTATTTTAGAAGAGCAACACTCTATGAAAATCAGATAAAACCAGACTTCTTCGTCATGCTCTTGTTATCCTCATCCTGTCAGAATTATCATCATAAAGTCACAACTTAACATCTGGTTAGTATCATATCATATTTAATATATATACCAAGCAGCTTTTTCAAATGAATACCGTACACTGTGTGTGTGTGTGTGTGTGTGTGAAGGAATATGATGTTGATCTCGTCTTTGAGAGCGTCTGCACAATCAGATCCTTTCCACTTGAAGACGTTCTCTGTGGCAGCCAGTGCCTGAGTGGATCTTTGTATTACAGGCGTTATTTTTAGTCGCCTCCAACACATGACAATGTCACGCCTCCGGGGGAGATGTGTGGGTTGCTAGTGTCTTCCTTCAAAGTTGCACATTGTGAGGGGCGCTGTGCAGGAGATCCAGCAGCCGAGTTGCTACGTCAAACAAAGCGTTAAAGGATCTACATCGAACAAAGCGTTAAAGGATCGCGGGACGAGAACGCGGTGAAGACGCGTGGATGACGGGCGCAGCTCGTACGATCCGTCTCCATCCGGCCCCGAGCACAGCGCCGTCACGCTGGGGAGAGGACTCTGACAATAGAGCTGGATGGGGAGGGGGAGGATATCAGCCTAAGAGAGTGACAGAGATGGAGAAATAAAAGAGTGGAGGGGGGGGGGGGGCTGTTTGGCACGTCTCCTTTCAGACGACACGCTGAGAGGCAGAGAGGACCCCACCGGCAAGCTGCATTTCACTGCTTCATCAAACTACTACAATGGACCCTCGAGAGAGTGTGTGTGTGTGTGTGTGTGTGTGTGTGTGTGTGTGTGTGTGTGTGTGTGTGTGTGTGTGAGTGAGAGAGAGAGAGGTGTATATAAATATCATATTTTAGAATATTATGATCAAATGTTTCTGATTTCAAATGTATATTATCGTACAATGTGTGAATGTCAAGTTACAACAATGGACCCTCGAGTGTGTGTGTGAGTGTGAGTCTGAGTGTGTATGTGTGTGAGTCTGAGTGTGTGTGTGTGTGTGTGTGAGTGAGTCTGAGTGTGTGTGTCAGAGTGTGTGTGTGTGAGTCGTGTGTGAGTCTGAGTGTGTGTGTGTGTGTGTGTGTGAGTCTGAGTGTGTGTGTGTGAGTGAGTGTGAGTCTGAGTGTGTGTGTGTGAGTCTGAGTCTGAGTGTGTGTGAGTCTGAGTGTGTGTGTGTGAGTGAGTCTGAGTGTGTATGTGTGTGAGTCTGAGTGTGTGTGTGTGTGTGTGTGTGAGTGAGTCTGAGTGTGTGTGAGTCTGAGTGTGTGTGTGTGAGTGTGAGTCTGAGTGTGTGTGAGTGTGTGTGTGTGTGTGAGTCTGAGTGTGTGTGTGTGTGTGAGTCTGAGTGTGTGTGAGTCTGAGTGTGTGTGTGTGAGTCTGAGTGTGTGTGTGTGTGTGAGTGAGTCTGAGTGTGTGAGTCTGAGTGTGTGAGTGTGAGTCTGAGTGTGTGCGTGTGTGAGCGTGTGTGTGTGTGTGAGTGAGTCTGAGTGTGTGTGAGTCTGAGTGTGTGTGTGTGAGTGTGAGTGTGTGTGTGTGTGTGTGTGAGTGAGTCTGAGTGTGTGTGAGTCTGAGTGTGTGTGTGAGTGTGAGTCTGAGTGTGTGTGTGTGTGTGTGTGTGTGTGAGTCTGAGTGTGTGTGTGTGTGTGAGTCTGAGTGTGTGTGTGTGAGTGAGTGTGAGTCTGAGTGTGTGTGTGTGTGTGTGTTAGTGAGTGTGAGTCTGAGTGTGTGAGTGTGTTAGTGAGTGTGAGTCTGAGTGTGTGTGTGTGTGTGTGTGAGTGTGTGTGAGTGTGAGTGTGTTAGTGAGTGTGAGTCTGAGTGTGTGTGTGTGAGTGTGTTAGTGAGTGTGAGTCTGAGTGTGTGTGTGTTAGTGAGTGTGAGTCTGAGTGTGTGTGTGTGTGTGTTAGTGAGTGTGAGTCTGAGTGTGTGTGTGAGTGTGTTAGTGAGTGTGAGTCTGAGTGTGTGTGTGTGTTAGTGAGTGTGAGTCTGAGTGTGTGTGAGTGTGTTAGTGAGTGTGAGTCTGAGTGTGTGTGTGTGTGTGAGTGTTAGTGAGTGTGAGTCTGAGTGTGTGTGTGAGTGTGTTAGTGAGTGTGAGTCTGAGTGTGTGTGTGAGTGTGTTAGTGAGTGTGAGTCTGAGTGTGTGTGAGTGTGTTAGTGAGTGTGAGTCTGAGTGTGTGTGTGTGAGTGTGTTAGTGAGTGTGAGTCTGAGTGTGTGTGAGTCTGAGTGTGTGTGTGTGAGTGTGTTAGTGAGTGTGAGTCTGAGTGTGTGTTAGTGAGTGTGAGTCTGAGTGTGTGTGTGTGTGAGTGTGTGAGTGTGTTAGTGAGTGTGAGTCTGAGTGTGTGTGTGTGAGTGTGTGAGTGAGAGAGAAAGAGAGAGTATGTATGTAGCATATTTTATAATATCAAAGGTTTCTCATGTGAAATGTATATTATCGTGCAATGTATGAACATTAAATTCCAACAATGGACCCTCGAGTGTGAGAGAGAGAGAGAGAGAGAGAGGTGTATATACATCATATTTTATCATCTTATCATCAAACGTTTCTGATGTCAAACGTATATGATGGTACGATGTGTGAACATGACGTCCATCTCCTTTGCTCCCATATTGTTCGTGGTGTTTGTCTGAGCCGCCCTGAGAGAACATTTTATTTATTGACTGAAGTCCAGTGTGACGTGGACTAAACCATCACACTCAACACGCGGGGGTATCTACTGCAGCACAACGTGAAACACAGATTAATGTGAGCAAATGCCCCAAAAGGCAGTAAAAACATACACAATAGTTACAGGTCTATTGACAACGACCAGCTAGCCTCCTGACATCAGCGTTCAGAACACGATCACCCAGAATGCTCTCTGGTAAACGCCAACGCTCTTCGTACGGCTGTTATTACGCCAAGGACGGTTAACCCGGGTGGTCTGGAGGATTGTGGGAAATTGTGTGTTTTTTTAAGTAATACTGAATAAACAACAAGATAATGTGATTTTAATTTACTACCATCTCTGATTAGAAACATTGAATACTGTTATGTAATAATAATAAGATCCAGAGCAGGATGCAGTCTAGTACACTTAACTCTGAGTTGTCTACGGTGTATCAATGTAACAAGTAAAGTGTCTGAGTATCTTAAAAAGCACTATATATATTAAATGGATTATTATTATTACAAGGAACAAACTAAACCCTCAGAAAGATGCTAAATCTAAAAAATAAAATTAACTTGTAGAATAACATTTAACCTTTATTAAAAAATAATAAATATACTTATTTAGGCTTACAGTATATGAGCAATTGTGATAATAATGTCAATAATAAGACCATTAGGCAGTAGTCTACAGATTCAAAGTGTTTTCTTAGATTTTTGGAACAAAAAACAAACAAAAAAACAGAAATCAGATAATCATATTCAATTGTATTCTTATTTCTTTGTGGTTATTTATTGTTATTAAATTGTTTGAACAAATATTAACAACTATAACTTATTTCTTAGTTTTTTGATAATTCAAAATTATATTTATTGATTTTTGTGTGTGTGTACCGACCTAGTACAGGCAACACAGATAGGACACACACAACAAAGAACAACAACAAAATGCTATTAAATTATCGAAATTATGGGGGCATATTGTTATTAAATTGTTTTAACAAATATTAACAACTATAACTTATTTCTTAGTTTTTTTATAATTAAAAAATATATTTCTTGATTTTTGTGTGTGTGTACCGACCTAGAGGAAGCTCACGGTGCGTCGGCAGCTCCGACCGGTTCCCCCACCCGACATGACGGTGCTGCTGAGCCGGTGGGAATCACACGTGAGCTCTCCGTGTCGACGCAGGGTTCTTACACATTTTGATCAATGGATTTCCAGGACTTTTCCATGACTTTAAACCAAATGTCGATGACCAAACTGAAATCTCGGTAAAAACATGAAAAATGTAGAACATTGAGCGTATTGAGAGCGTACGCCGGCTTATATTTTGAGCGTTTTTCTTTAAAAAACATATTAATTATTTCAAACTCGCCGTAAATGAACATGTGATTATCACAAATTTCCATGACTTTTCCAAAACTTTTATGATTTAAGTTTTTTCCCATGACTTTTCCCGGCCTGGAAATGACCATTTTAAAATTCCATGACTTCTCCAGGTTTTCCGTGACCGTACGAACCCTGTCGACGGTGAGTGAACCTCTCAGCTGTCCCGGTAAAACATCCGTCTTCTGCTCCACGGATCACCGCCCGGTGAGCCGAGACCGACGAACGTACAGCAGATAAATGACATCGCGCGCCGTCACGCTACGACAAAGGCTACAACAACAATGGAGGAGGATTCATGCCGTACCGAGTGCTTGAAGCCTTGGGGGAGCTGAAAGATGCCACTTACGCTCCCCAAAGATAAACTGACCTCTAGAAACTCAAAAACAACATGAACAGAGCTGACGCACAGTGGATCTTTGCATCACTCTCTAATATGCTGGTAATTGCCTTGCCGTCTTATAGAAGACATCCATCCACGTCTTTTAGAAATGACCCCTCTGGGATGATTGAGGGGAAAGTTTCTTTGTTGCTTTTCTTTTTTTTTGCTGCAGCATATTGAGAAAACACATGAACAGTCCTTCGCTGCCCTTGCCAGTTCCATTAATTCCAGCGTGTCGCTTTAAGAGAGTCTGACCCAGAATAATCTGTGTTTTCGAGAGGAGGTCAGCAGTGATGCGCCGTAAAGGCGAGACAGCCCTAAGTGTGGAAGCTCGGAGCTATTTAACTTACATACGGCTCTCTTTGGAAGAAGAGAAGCAGCGCGAGCAAAGAGAAGAAGATACACAACTAGATGTGAACCATTCACTGTCTCACCGTTAACCCACTGAATGGATTTTGATCAATGCAATGCTCTCGGGTTAATAAACAGTTCAAAGAACCTGGACCTGCATAGTTGTCTGATTAATTGACCAGTGTATTTGTTCTTCTTCTACTACTCTTCATAAGAGTTTGGTTTGGTTATAACCGGTAAAATAGCAATACAATGTCAACAATTGTCTTTATTCTGGTTCTATAATTTCATAAATCCAACAAACTATAGTTTTTGCATTTATAATATGACTATATATATATATTATATATATACAAATATATTTATAGATAAATAAATATATTTAGATATTTAAATATATATATAAATATATATATATATATATATTAAAAAACTTAATAAGCTGTGGTATGAAATAGCTTTTGTGGCTCTGGACACATTTTATTTGGTGGAAAAAACATCAGTCAGGACCCGAATGTATAATACTAATTGTTATGCCTAATCTTAAATACTTAGGTGAGTGGTGATATGTATATATTCATGAATACCAACAGTGTAAGGCAGGGGTGGGCAAACTTTTTGACCTGCAGGCCACATTCGGTTCTAAAATGTGACAGAGGGGCCGGGCCAGGAGCATTTGGACACGCAATGTAATTTATTAAACCTGGAGATTGCATCTGTTTTTTATACATTTCAATTTAAGGTGCAAAGTTAAAGTAATCAACATTTACTGGAAAGAGATCAATGGAATCACTTTCAACATTCAAAACAAATTATTACCCAACGAAATACTCAAGCTCAATAATTTCTAATGGTTTTAAACCCCACAAAATAATGGACGGATTGTCCTGAGAGATAGACTGTATTAAATATCCTGCCTGCAGCAGAAACTAGAAAGGGGTCTTTAAAGTGAGGGCGATGTGCGGCGTCATCTGGTCAGCATGTGTATGAACCCGTCACAAACAGACTGACTCGATAAAATATGACCCTAAAGCTCACAATTGAAGTTCGATTTTCAAAATTATTCATATCTCTTCTGAAAACACATCTTTACTCATGTGGATGAACTGTTTTGGTGTTTGAAATTGGTTTACCAAAGGTCATAGGTTCACAAAAGCAGTGAAATATCTGAATACAATGCTAGATACATGTAATGGCACCTGTCCATCCTGGAGAGGGATCCTCCTCTGTTGTTCCTGATCCGATGTGAGGTCAAAGGTCAGGGATGTCTATATGCACAGATTGTAAAGCACTCCGAGACAAATTTGTAATTTGTGAAATTGGGCTCTACAAATAAACTGAATTGAATAAATGAGGAAAACCAAATTTTGTATGAACGTTTTTTTAGTAAAAATGATGTAGTCTGTCACACATTCACCAAAATGATAAAGATGGGACTGAGAAATGACTTCATATTGCAAATAGTTTCATGGGGTGTGTGCGAATAAAAAATGACCATTACATTTATTTATTTTTGAAATATGTATTGTACATACAAAATAAAAAAATTCTACATTATATACATGTTGTGAAATAGAAAACAGAACACAACTATTGACTATTTACAATATGGCTTCACTATAATAACATCATGTCATCGTGTCACGAGACCTCTCTGCTGGCCGGGCAGGTGGAGCTGCAGGTGGAGCTGCAGGCTCTGGTGAAGCCTCTCTGTAAAATACAAGACTAGTCAGCACCGCGCACAAGTTACGGACACCGGGACGGACACCGTGACACGTAACGTGTAGTAAAGACTCTTACCCGGTCCAAGTGGATCTCTTCTGGCTGCGTGTTCCTCCTCGCGGCTCTGCAGCTGCTCCAGGCTCCGCGCTGCTCGGCAAAATCACTGCGGCTGTTTCTAAATGAGCCTCACCTGTGTGGTGGGCGGGTCCCTTGTGATTTACTGAGTGTTCATTGGTTGTTGTTTTTTCGCAAAATGTTGACAGACAAACGGATTGACAAATCATGGTGAAGGGTTTTGTGTGACGAGTACTTTCCGCGCCAACGCACACCGGAAGTAAACAAAGTCGCGATTTGGACAAGTTCGGCGGGCCGGATTAAAAAGCCTAACGGGCCGGATGCGGCCCGCGGGCCGTAGTTTGCCCATGTCTGGTGTAAGGTGACAGAAAAATAAATTAATAAATATATTTCCCAGAGTACCCATATGGGAAAGTAGCCCCAATAGAGCGCTAAATGTTTTTTTTAGTTTATGAGTGATTCTCTAAAATCCCCTTGGGGGAACAAACAGCTGTTTGTGGCGCTCTAATAACCATCTGGGTCTTAAAGTCCTGCTGCTATATTTTAGGATGCTTGCTGAAGGACTTCTCGTGATTGCTTGACTACGGACACAGTGGGGCGGAGGCCGTTTGCACATCGCTATTGTTCTGGACGTCGTGTGTTCGGCTGAGCGTTAACAGCTAATGGAGCACTAGTGCAAACAGAGTCCCCTCTAGTTTTTACTATTTGTATGCATGAAGCTGAAACGGAGAGCCACAAAATCTGTTTCCAATCAGTTGGACTTGACCAACCAGATTCAACAATGTCAAATTTTGTCAGGACTTAAGCTGCGTTCACAACCAAAAGCGTTGCAGATTTTTTCCCGCGAGTAAATCCCGTGCAAAGTCGAAATATTTCGAGTTGCAAAAGCCAACCGGCGTTGAGACGCTCCGCCGCTGGTGAATCTAACTGGCTGCTGCTGGAAGCGTCAGTTATCCAGACTGTGTGAGCCTACGGGTGATGTCATGTATAAATATATACACTACCGTTCAAAAGTTTGGGGTCACTTAGAAATGTCTTTATTTTTCAAAGAAAAGCACTGTTTTTTCAATAAAGATAACATTAATCAAAAATACACACTTTGCATTGTTAATGTGGTAAATGACTATTCTAGGTGGAAACGTCTGGTTTCTAATGAAATATCTCCATAGGTGTATAGAGGCCCATTTCCATCAACTATCACTCCAGTGTTCTAATGGTACATTGTGTTTGATCATCGCCTTAGAAGACTAATGTCTGATTAGAAAACCCTTGTGCAATTATGTTAGCACAGCTGAAAACAGTTATGCTGGTGATATAAGCGATACAACTGGCCTTCCTTTGAGCTTGAAGTTTGAAGAACAAAATTAATACTTCAAATATTAATCATTATTTCTAACCTTGTCAATGTCTTGACTATATTTTCTATTCAATTTTCAATTCATTTGATAAATAAAAGTGAGTTTTCATGGAAGACACGAAATTGTCTGGATGACACCAAACTTTTGAATGGTAGTGTATATATGATATTAATGTTATGAAGCCAAACACGAGGGCGTTAGATGTTCTGACGTGTGTGGAACGTCCTCAACAAGTATAAAGAAGAACTAGTGGTTAGTTCTTCCGTGGTGGATGAAGGAAATGATAACCGTTTCCACGGAGTAAAGACACAGAGATAAGCCCCACCCCCTTTAGATATTTGACCCGAATCAATATTACACCCTCCCCCCGCTTTAGGATTAATTTGACCCCATTCAATGTTTAATGTCGGTGTTCTTTCGGTAGTCAACAAACAAACATAAAGTGCCTCACACTTAAACTTGGAAAACAATATTAATTCTAATAATTTTCTGGAGGTTTTAATTGCTGGCGTCAAATTGAACCCAAAGGGTAAAATATGTTAGTAAATATAAAGGTAACAGGAGGGTGAAACATTGAATCGGGTCAAAATGACCCAAAAGCGGGGGGAGGGTGTAATATTGATTCGGGTCAAAATGACCCTAAGGCAACACAAGGGTTAAGGCGCGAATGAAGCAAATGCGAAAAGCCACAAATAGTCAAGCGAGTAAACTCAGCCATGTAGCCACGCAGGTTCCACGTTCCTCGGCTCGGAGCAGTCAGTAAATAACAAAGCGTCTCAGGAACGACTGACAGAGGACGAGGTGCAACGTGAAGTCATTCCTGCCTTTACGTCTCGGGATTGAGATTATCAGCCACTTCACATTTACTGTTGGCGCAGCTTCTGAAGCCCAAAAACCGCTATAAAACAAAATAATGTGGATCATAGTGTCCTTTATTTTAAAATCTTTTTCTATTTTACGAGTCAGAATGTCGAGGACGGCTGCAATCTTTAGCACATCCTAAAAAACGTCCGCTGAGATCCCTGGAATCGAACAGCGCTGAACACAAAGATGTGATCATAAAGATGGACTGAAACTACACACACACTTTGAATCCGTCCCGAGGGGCAAAATACTGCAACATCAACTCTAAACCGCTCATGTAATGATTTCCATGTTCACTTGTTTACACTGGAGACCATGTGGCCTGGATCCCCTCCAGTCGTCACGTGTAAATCTCTTCCTTCACTCGTCACAAACTCCTTGTGTTCATGTATGGAATCACTTTTTTTTATTTTATTTTTTTATAGTGCTGCTTCATTGCTTCATGTGTGTGGAGTGAAGCAGACGATTGGCCCGGGGACTTTTGGGACATTTAGAGTATGGAGCAACAAAAAAAGCGATAGCGCTTATATTGCGCAACGATTGCAAAGAGCAAAACTCTCGAGGGGAGCACGGGGACGCTTTTAAATGCTACACACTCCAGAAACACACACACACACACAGCCTGACCATTCTTAGTACACCTGTCTCAGGTGTTGTTCAATACACACACACGCGGGACAACAACAATTGAAAACCATGGGTGGCGGCATGAAGAGCTCTATATTATTTAGAGAATCAAAGTGGATGGATTATTTATCGCATAAGAACAATATTTGTATATCTGTATCTCACAGCCTGTCGTCCTCTGATCGTTTCCCTGGGGGAGCCGATAGGTTCTGCAGTATTTTGTAACAAACTATAATCACTGCACCTGGATTTTGCATCTCCAATATTTCACCAGTCAAAGCTTTTTTTTGGCACACAGGTCTGTGTTGGTTATTTGGAAGAGACACGAGGGATAAAACTTGTTCACTTTGGTGACCTTTCATCGGTTGACCCCACCACACCTCCGGGTATGAAAATTGCTTATCTGTCAGCCTAAATAAGCATATTGATTATATAAGTTTAATAAAGTGGCGGCAATTTCTTTTTAAATGCTCCTGGATTTCAGTCAGTGTGTAAATGTCCTCCCCTCTGCGGTACAATCCAAGTGTCTCTCGACAGGTAACGCCTTAAATTGACTGGAATCATCTCCACTTGTGCGAGGAAATAAACAAGAGATCGTAATCACGCAAACAGTTTGAAAGAAACACCCAACCGTCATTTAGGAAAACGCGTCGTCCTTAAAGAGGCGGAGCCTCCCAGAGGAATGTGTTAAGGCGCGTTCACACCAAAAGCGAAACTATTTTTTCGCGCGACTGAATCCCATGAAAAGTCAACGTACAGACGCGCGTGGCTGCGATAGACGCGATATTTTCCCGGGCGACGCGATGTGGGCGACGTGTTTACAGCGGCACAATTTTCGCCCGGAGTTTAAATATTTCAACTTTGAGGCGGTCATCTCGCAACTCGGGCCAATCGGCTCTCGAGTTCCGCTCTCGTAGCGCTGGAAGCGGAAGTCTTTCAGGCGTCACAGTAACTTCATCGGTGAAAGTGACCGAGCTGAGTGAGCCTACGGGTGATGTCATGAACCCAAACACGAGGGCGTTAGTGTGTGGGACGTCCACGACAAATATAAAGCAGAACTAGCGGTTAGTTATTCTGGTGGATGAAGGAGATGATCACGGTCTTTATGGAGACGAGACACGGAGATAAGCCCCGCCCCTCACGGAGCGTCTTGACGCTCATGGCGTGAACACGGTGAACGGCCGAGCGAGTAAACTCACGCGTTTTGGGCGACGCGAAAAATAGTTTTGCTTTTGGTGCGAACGCACCTTAAGTGACGATGGCCGGGCCGCCACTCCAGGCCAATACACTCAAGACACGGTTAACGATAAGGCAAATTGAAAATGTCAGAAGGTTTACAGACTGCTGCAGCCTTGATGAACGGCGCCGCGTATCGGATGGGTATGAATTATGAGGCTCCACGGCTTCCACTTAATGTTCCCATTTAAAATCTCATTTTAACTGTCACCCGGCCCACGGCGCCGAGCACAATGGAGTCCGCGATGACACACCTCCTCGAGCTCGCTGCCGAACCCGTCGCTTCACGCACTTCCGGACTTCGGAGGTCGAATTCTTCGCGCAAAAAAAGGAGAAAGCGCTCAGTCTAATTCATCGCGATTGTTGTCAAGGCGACGAATGACGGTCAGGAAAACTCGAAAAACATTCTCGCGTCAGGACTCGTGGAGACATCGGCACCTTTCACATCTACCGCCACGCTCACAGGCAGCATCACACAGGCAGCAGCTCTAATGGACCATGAGCAAAAAGGCTCTATTGTTATTTTAATTCAGCCCCCCCCCCCACACACACACACACACACTCACAACTCCTATTGTGCAAAGCACTTTCAGGGATGAGGCTCCAACGGCCGTCTCTCATTCCTGAGAGGATCCTGGAGGTTTAGGCCTCCTGACGTCTGAACGCTCACGCCTGATACACCTTCTGATTTTATATGTGCATTATTATTATTATATGTGCATTATTATTATTATATGTGCATTATCATAACCAGATGGCACTTTGGATAAAAATGTGGCATGAAAATATCAAAATAATCCCATCACCACCACCTCACACTCACTATACTCATAGTCGCTATAATCAATATGTTTACAATAAAGAATTATTTTAAAAAAGATTCATGACTTTCACTACACGGGTGCTACTTTTTTAATTCTTTCTTATTTCTGCTGAAAATGGTAAAACGTTTTTTTTTTTTAAACAGCCGTACTTTTTTATGATTACATGCCTTATGGTATGGACCATCTACGACGTCATTTAGTTATTAATTATAAGGATGTATGTTTAGTGGTAATAAGTGAGGTGTAGTGTAAGGTCATGTGACTCATACGGCTTCCTGTAAATGCCATACGAGGAGAGTCTGCAGGGATAAATACCAAAACCCCGTCACCCCGAGGAAAGAAATTAAGCGTGTGACATTTTCTGAGGGAATCATGATCGTCGTCATTATCCTGTAATTATAATGTCTTACGGTGATATTCCACCAAATGACCAAACGTAGAAGTGCCACGCATTTTTATGATCACGCGTCACACTCGCAGTCGTGCAGCAGGTAGTCGAGCCGACGAGCGTTCGGCCCCAGCTGTGTGTTGCATTATGGGATGTATTTGCCCTTCCTCTGATCCTCTATTTGCAGCGTGTTGAATATGCAGCGTGTGGCCGCTGGAGCTGAGGGGGGCTGTGTGCTCAACCTATGAGACAGGGCAAATACAGCCACGCATGTGTACACACACACACACACACACACACTCAGTCTCGTAAATGGGCCTGTGGTTAACTAGAGGCAAGACACACAGGAATCAAAGGACTTATTCCCTCTGTTCCCCCGTTCTAATGAGTGGAGATGGGGGCTTCAGCTCGAACTGAGGGACGTTCTGCTGGCGGCAGCAGAGATTCTGCCTTCAACCGGCCCATAAACATGTTCCACTTTTACAAAGACCCGTTCAAACTCTTACTTTGACTCAGAGATAATACATTATATTACATCACGTCATTCATCAGACGCTTTGATCCAGAGCGTCTTACAATAAGTTCATCAACCACGAAGAAGAACTCAGAACCACAACAATCAAGGAAGTTACATTTAAGTAATAATATAAGTAATATCATAAGTAATACTTTAAGTAATAATATAAGTAATAATATAAGTAATAATATAAGTAATACCATAAGTAATACTTTAAGTAATAATATAAGTAATACTATAAGTAATAATATAAGTAATACCATAAGTAATACCATAAGTAATACTATAAGTAATACTTTAAGTAATAATATAAGTAATACTTTAAGTAATACTTTTGGTAATAATATAAGTAATAATATAATACCATAAGTAATACTTTAAGTAATAATATAAGTAATACTATAAGTAATACCATAAGTAATACCATAAGTAATACTTTAAGTAATACTTTAAGTAATACTTTTGGTAATAATATAAGTAATAATATAAGTAATACCATAAAGTAATACTTTAAGTAATAATATAAGTAATACTATAAGTAATACCATAAGTAATACTATAAGTAACAATATATGTAAATGCCATTAAAGAGCCACTGAAGTGCTAATCTGTTTTTATTCAAGGTAAAGTCAGAATAGATGCGTCTTCAGTTTCAAGCGGCTGAAGTAATAATAGAAGCAAACATGTCGATGTTTAATGTGTTAATGTTGAAGCTTTTAATCAGACCTGAGCCGTGACCAGTGACCAGGTGAACTTGTGGCTCCTGAGAGGTCCAACCGGTCGGAGGGGGAGCCGACGGTCCCCCGTGTAGAATCCTGTTCTGCCCTTTCCCCTGTCTGCCCACTGGACCCGTGTCACCACGCCCATCTGTTCAGCAACAACACGCCCCGTCTGGAAGTATCTCCGCGCGGCCGCCGTGTGGCTCTGGACCAGGCTGCTCAATACGTCGATCGCAACGACCTGCCAGTCGATCGCGGCGTAGTATTGGTAGATCGCATGACATTTTAAAAAATGGACCCGCCCCCCTGAAATTTTCTCTATAGCACGTCTTTGTTCTTTTATTCAACTAAACGTCTGTTGTTGATCGTCTCTACACAACAGCATCGGGACGGAGCAAAAAAAAAGTCCCTTGCCCGCGTAGGCAGATCATTTTGACCTGGTCATTTTATACGTAGCTCGCGTGCTGAAAAGGTGCGAGCACCCTGCTCTGGACGAGCTGTGGGAGTGGAGGAGTTAAGCTCTCCGCACGAGGTCTCCTGTATTAGGGAGATAAACACCAGTCGGCTCTCCAAAGAGCTGCAGAGATTTATGGATCGCTTCTGTGCAGCCGGCCTCTGGGGCGCAAATACCTCACACACACACACACCCACACCCCCACACACACATTCTCCTGTGGTTGAAGTGTGGCATTGCCGGAGTGCGGGAACATAGTACAGAGGGAACAATAGAGAAGGTGGAGAGTGTGTGTCACGCTGACGTAGCGCCTCCTCCATGCCGCTTCCTGCCTGCGACATGAATGATTGAGTCTATTCAGACGATTCACAGAGAGTCTCTGCACATTTTTCAAACAGGCGTTATTTGAGATGAACCGACCACATATTTGGCCCGAAAATGTATTAAAAACATCGTAAAGTCACAGACATCGCAATGCATTGTGGGTATGTCCAGTCAGCGGCATTTCCCATTCCCAAACGGTGCAGTTGGAATGCTCGATTTGAGGCCGTACTTTGCGTGAATCGTCATTTAGCATGCGATTCCAGAGGCGTGTGGTTTGAGGGGGTCAGCCTGGGCGTTGCATCATCTTGTGTGTGTTACTCACTGCAGTGTGCGTGACCCACATGCTCAGGTACAGAAGAAGGGCTGTAAAGAGATGGGAATATGGGAGAAGAAGAAGAAGTATAAAGATAAAGCAGGACAACGCCCCGCTCAGCCTCTCGCTGCAAATCTTTTTTTTAAATTGTATTTCGGCCCATTTCTCAGGAGCGGGAGCTTTCCTTTTGTTCATTTATGAAGTATTTTTAGCGTAAGTGTTCTCAGTGAGGAAGACCAGTTAGTGGCAGGGTTCTTACACATTTTGACCGATGGATTTCCAGGACTTTAAACCAAATTTCCAGGACCAAACTGAAATCTCGGTACAAACATGAACAATTTAGAAAATGTTGCGTATTGAGAAGAGCGTTCGCCGCCTTATATTTTGAGCGTCTTTCTTTAAAAAACATATGAATTATTTCAAACTCGGCGTAAATGAACATGTGATTATAACTAATTTCCAAGACTTTTCCAAAACTTTTATGATTTAAGTTTTTCCCATAACTTTTCCAGGTTTTCCAGGCCCGTACGAACCCTGTAGTGGGAAGGGCCACGGCGGAGACACCCGATACTCGGGAGAGGCGGTATTGATCCGGCGGGAGGCTGCACTCGGTGCGACGGAGACACAGTTTCTCGCCCCGAACTGGACCAGCCGGTCATTAAACCCAATCAGGCTGAGCGATGCTGTCACTTCGGTGCCGCTGAATGAGGGGCTGTGAGCCGGGGAGGACAGCGGCGCCATTGTTGGCCCCGGTTGCTTCACGGAGCCGTCCTAAATAACCCGCGTTCCAACAGGAATGTACCGTCATCGTCAGGGTTCCTTTGAAAGCGTCGCGCTGCACAGAAACCCGAAGGCCGTCAGCAAACCTCCGGACAACAATTAGCTGGGGTTATTTTAGTGGAAAGGTTTTCCCCCCCAAGAAGAAAAAGTGATCTATTTATAATCATTGCCCGTTCCGATTGAATACAAAAACACTTCAGCCAACAGAGCATGAAGTCAAAAGAGTGTTTTGCACCCGCGATACAAGCTGAACTCCCGTCCTCTCGTGATAAGACGTCCTGTAATAACAGCCTCCTCCCTCGTCTCTCTCTCTCTTCCTCCCTCGTCTCTCTCTCTCTTCCTCCCTCGTCTCTCTCTCTCTTCCTCCCTCGTCTCCCTCTATCTTCCTCCCTCGTCTCTCTCTCTCTTCCTCCCTCGTCTCGCTCTCTCTTCCTCCCTCGTCTCTCTCTCTCTTCCTCCCTCGTCTCTCTCTCTCTTCGGTGTGTTTCCCAAACAGCATCCATGTCTGCTTTGGTCTCTGACATCATTTCACAGGGACAACCTGTTCTGGTCCTTCTGGAGTTAACAGACTGCTGAGCACAGGGTGTTTACCACACACACACACACACACACACACACACACACACACACACACACACACACACACACACACACACACACACACCTCCAGAGGCTATGATCTCAGAGAGGCAACACAGCCTATTTCACTGCAAATTAGGTTAATGATGGTCCAGAGAGGTTAATAAACCCTCGTGGAAGACATCAAGATGGCACCGGAATCACTGGAGCGTCTGATGGACTCCGCCACGGCCACGCTGGGACCGTCCGGTTCTTGGAAGAGCGAGTGAGGCCGGCGTGCGAGGCCGACAGTGAGGCCGGCGAGCGAGGCCGACAAGCGAGGCCGGCGAGCGAGGCCAGCGGCGAGGCGAGCGGCGAGGCCGGCGGCGAGGCCGGCGGGCGGCGGAGGCCGGGCGACGAGGCCGGCGAGCGAGGCCGACGAGCGAGGCCGACGAGCGAGGCCGACGAGCGAGGCCGGCGTGCGAGGCCGACAGTGAGGCCGGCGAGCGAGGCGAGGCCGACAGTGAGGCCGGCGAGCGAGGCCGACGAGCGAGGCCGACGAGTGAGGCCGGCGTGCGAGGCCGACAGTGAGGCCGGCGAGCGAGGCCGACAGTGAGGCCGACGAGCGAGGCCGACAAGCGAGGCCGGCGTGCGAGGCCGACAGTGAGGCCGACAGTGAGGCCGACAGTGAGGCCGGCGAGCGAGGCCGACGGAGAGGCCGGCAAACGAGGCCGGCGGCGAGGCCGACGGAGAGGCCGGCGAGCGAGGCCGACAGTGAGGCCGACGAGCGAGGCCGACAGTGAGGCCGACGAGCGAGGCCGACGGAGAGGCCGGCGAGCGAGGCCGACGGAGAGGCCGGCGAGCGAGGCCGGAGAGCGGTCCGCCGCCCTACGCCGCCGATGTTGCTCAAAGGGCGATCGTTTCCCCCCGGAGGAAACCCCTCTGTGTGGAGTTTAATAAAACAACATATGAGGAACCTTCTTCCATTTAGCCAGCGATTCTTCTCTTTTTCTCTTTTTCCAGCCACAGAAAACTAAACACATGATCACCAGGAACATCAACACACTGGGTTCATGAAACCCACTGCCTCTTCTTTTTCTTCCCGTCCTCCATCCAATCGCCTGGCATGTCTCTTACCCCCCCGTCCCCATTATTTACAGACATCTTATCCAGGACCGAGAAACAACAGGCCGCACACATGTCGGGTCACCTGGATCCAACACATGCGGTCGTCGGCAACGTGGAAGCGGAGACATGGAGCCCCCCTGTGAAGCCAACCGGTCCCTGCTGGTTGGACCTCACGTGAGACGCTCTCTGGTTGGGGATAGTTTAGATCCTGGACCCTTACAGGATCTAAACTAATCTCCTTTGTAATATGGATGAAACTCGAGAAGCAAAGTAAGTTGAGAGGGAAGTGTCACAATTAAGAGGCAACGCAAGCTCACATCGGTGTCGGGATTATTGTTTATTTGAGTGTAGAAATGTTGTAGATAAGAACATTTCTCTGATATTATCACTTGAATACATTTTTTTAAACCTTCAAAATAAAAGCACAGGATATTTTTCTTCAATTTCTTGAAGAAAAGGCGATCGTGTGTCTTTCAAGTCTTCAGGGGCCACATTAAATGACGTGGCGGGCCGGATTCGGCCCGCGGGCCTTGTGTTTGACAGCGTTGGTGTAGTGTGTCTTCCTCCTGAGTAATCAGGATGTACTTTGGTAGTGTCTGCTGTGGGGGATTGAACTATGCACACTCATGCACATCTTGCCATCGCCGAAGTTGCAGCACTGTGTGAGTGGATGAGGATGAAGCTGCTCTCCAATCTGAGTGGAATACATTTATATTTAGTTGTTGATGCTTCAGAAAGTTTATCAAGTTACTTTGTTCCTCCAGCTTGTTTCAAGAGCTCTAACCGTACTTAGAAGATACAAACATGCATAGAAAATGAATCAATCACAGTTGATTTAAGTCATTTATGACTCTTTTATTTCATTGCAAACTGAATATCTTTGGACAATTGGCTTGAAAAAAACAAGATAATTCAAATTGTGATTGAGGTTGTGATGATTTAAATGTTTTACCATCATTTGACGATAAAAAAATCTTTTTTTATTGATTATTCAAACTTTATTGCAGCTCTTAAAATATATTTTGATGAACCCCATTACAGCAGAGGTGACTTCTGCCGTTACTCTGCAATAACAGATTTCACAGCTGGGCATTATAGTTTAAAAACTCTAAAGTGAAGCCATATCATCATTTCCATATCATGTAATATACCCCATTGCGGTGAATTTATAAAAATACCCCAAATAATAAACACATTAATAGCCGCTGTTTAGCATCACTGGAGAGAGAACCACAAAACAACTTAAACTACTTATTCTGTTGTCGTGTTCTTTGTTGTTATTAGTTTGAACGACACGGTTCTGAGAGACGATGACATCACACTGAACGTCGACAGGCGATTATCATGAATTATCACCCGGCTCGAGTCCACAAGGTGCCTTAATGAGACGTTTTGCCCGTATTGCATGAAGAGTAACTACAGTCGATTAAATCAATGGCTTTAATGTATTGAGGAATCTATCATTCCCTCCTCCTCCTCCTCCTCCTCCTCCTCCTCCTCCTCCTCCTCCTCCGCTAAACTCAACGCTGTTGCATTCCCACCCACGTATCAGGTTTCTGTAGGTGGTCTGTTCTTCGTCCCAACAGGTACATGCACCGGCCCACTCTGTGCTCACTGCTGCCTCTTATTCTTCTCATTGTTGTTGTGTCGAACTGAACAACGTGTCTCGGGAAAACCAAACGCCGCCATCGCATAGAAAAAAAGACAAATGCAAAACAGCGAATTTTGGAACGAGGTGAATTCATTGCGACGCGAGAAGTCCGTAAAGCGATTTGCCGCTCGCTCGGCTCCCGTCCCTGACATCTCATATCGTGTCAGCGAGCAACGGGGAGATCTCCAAGGATGGAAATGGGTTTCTCTCCGCGCGTCTCACCGATCAATCTCGAAGATATGGAAACGTAAATGCATTTTCATTTCATCGTCTCAATACGACCGCTCTGTCCGCCGGGCGTCATTGACCCTGTGAGGTCGGCCCCTGAAGATGTAGCTGAAGCGTGTGTCGGGCATATGTAACAAACGAAAGGGTTTAAATTGGGCAAGAATTAAGAGCCACTTGTGGGAATGAGATGCAGCAGCAGGTGGCAAGAGGGGTCCCCACCTGGCTGGCAGCTCTGGTCTCATTTCACAGCCTGTCATCACCTGTGAAGCTGGTTTACTGTCAAATTCACAAGCTCAATTTGAGCTGTTTTTGCAGACGCTCATACGTCTGTGAACTGGTTTTCCGACTGCTAGTTTTGAGGATATCATTTTTACCACACGTAACACTCAGAATCATAAAAACTAAGTAAGCATCCCTTTTTTAGATGTTTGTTGTCCTGTGCGTGGTTATTTTGTTTTAAATTGCAAGGCATCCTCTCCTCTACCGGGGATCAGCACGATACTCCATGCCCCCCAAACTACTTCTATATATATCGGACTTTACACAATATATTTTATTCTTGTTACCGACTAAAATTACCGTGTGAATTTGGAGTTTCTCTCTCCACGTCTTTGTTTCTCCCGAGCTGCAAAGAGGGAACTGGCAGACCTAACTAACCTTGAGGCTGTATGTGTGTGTGGGTGCGTTTGGAGCGCGCGTGCGCGTCGCCTGCGCCGTACTGTTGGCGACCCCCAGCGGCCAGGATGCGAAGTGTTCCATCACATTTCTCTGGCGTTAAAAACATCACACAACAGTCTCCACATCAGCCTCCTCCTCCTCCTCCTCTTCCTCCTCCGCCTGAACGTCCCCTCGGTGTCAACAACACAACCACAACACAAATAAAGAGTCGATATATATTTGCGAACTTTGCTACCAGAAAAAAACACGTTTGCACTTCTTGTTTTTTAAAGTGTCTATCGACACAGACACTCATGGAGTCCAGCAGACTCGTAACTCGCAGTGGCGGAGAAGGGAGAAGAAGAACTAAGGCAACAGTGTATCGAACAGCGGCGTCACACGTGAAATGTCTCCTCGCGCCGACGTGTGTCGGTCGCCCTCGAAGCAAATTGCAACAAATTGCAACACATTCCAGTGCAACTAATAATGTCACACGAAACACAAAATATTCGCGTCTTACCTGCGCGCAACACTCCGTTTTATCCACATTGTTCTCGGCTGCCGAATCCCGACTCAGTCGTCCAGGTGGCCTCCCATTCGGATGGGTTTCCTCCGAAGTCGACACTGTAGCTGATGAAAAACACTCAAGTGACGGACTTTACTCCGGCTGTCTTGAACGCAACCATTATTTAAGCCATTATCCTTCAACGTTGCGCACATGAAATTCCTCCCAACACCGCCGTCGAAGAAGAAAAAAAAATACCCAGCGGAACAACAGTCAGGTCCTTTTTTTAAATTGCGCGTCAATTGTTCTCGCGGCGATAATCAGTTAAACACAGGAGAGGAGACGGGGAGGCTCGCGCGCTCGCTCGCGCGTGCGGACGGACAGGTGAGGAGCGGGAAACCGACAGAGGTATCCTCAAACTTTGCCTTCATGGAAATCTTTCATAGCTCTCACCGTTCCTCCCTCCACCACCACTGGCTGGAAAGACTGATATGTGAGAGGCAGTGAGCGCAAAAAAATAAAAAAAGGCAAAAATACAAAAGGCATGTAGTTGGCATCCCAGTAGAAATGAAAGCGCACCTTTCTCCTACATTATCCAAAGATTCTTTTTTGTGTTGTTGGGTGGGAGGTGGAAGATGAGGATGAAGCGCGGAGGAGACGAGTCACCGCTGGTAGGGGGGGGTCCTCATTAGCCTCATCACAAACCTCTCTGGTGGCGTTGAGCGGCGCGGAGGGGTTAGACAAAGTGAGGAGGGAAACATTAAAGAAAAGAAAAACAGGTGCAACTGATAATACAGAAAAAAGGAGAAGAGGAGAGGGGGGAAAAAACGACGGTGGAGAATCCTGGAGTGGTCGAGAGTTGTTTTTCAGAGGAGTTGGGAGAGAGAGCGGGGATGAAAGTTTGCCATCGGGAGTGAGGAGAGAGGAGGCTGCTCCGTCTCCTGCTGCTTCTCTCCTTCTCTCAGACTGACGAGCGACCTGCTTGCCGAGCACCTCGCGGTCGTGACGTCATTTTAAAAGACCCACACACAAAAAGAAAAGAGAAGGGAAAAAAAGACACGTGCCACGGGGTTTGCCTAGATTCGTATGGGGTGGAGTGCCTCACGTCACGTCAATCACACTCACTCACACACACACAGGCACATGAGTGTCGGATTATTAAGTATGACGTATTTAAAGTCTCCAGGGGGGGGGGGGGGCGTACTTCATCTCAGTGCGTAATTTGGAAGAAAAAAAAGCAACCGAAAAAGAGGTCAAAGGGCAAAGGGTTGCGAGGTGAAACCACGCCCACTTGAAGATAAGTCTCCATGGCTGCATACATGACAGGCAGAGCTAATGACAGCTAGCTAAAGTAGCTTGGAAAATAGCTACATGGCAGAGGGAATGATTTTTGGGAATGACTTTTTGGACGGTGTTTCATCTCATCTCGTGGGCTGGTCCTTAAGGGTCCACTTACATCTCAGAATCGGCCTCGCAGGATGGCGTTCTGAGCCATTTTCAACCATGAAATGCACATTTTAAAAATATTTTTTAAATAAATATTATCAGAATAACTCCAGCATTAAGTGTGTCATCAAAACACCATCATGTTCATTGAGTGTGTAGTTTGAAACCTGCAGGTACTTCTCAAGGACATGTAGGTGGACATGACTGCTGAGACATTTCACACACACAAAAAACAAATGTCAATCTCACGGTGACATTAAGGTGGAAGTCGGGGGACCGCTCGTCTTCTATGGTCCACCGTGAACTTTTGCAACAACAATAATTTTGGCAATCCATCAAATAGTTGTTCTGTTATTCCAGTGCAGCAATGGTGCCATCTCTAAAGCCGTGCCGCGGGGTGGCTGGAAAACCCCCCAAAGTGATTCATATTTTACAATGTTTGCAGATTCACATTTAGCTTGAAGCATTTAATATTCTTCGAACAGCTTTCATTTGTCCAGATGTTGGCTGCTCCTTTTACAAAATACTCATGCCCTGCCAAGAGTTGTGAACATATAATTTTCTGTGTATATAAATTGCACTCTGCGGTCCCTCTACCGAGTGAAGTAGAGGGATATATATACACACACATATATAGAAATATAATATTATAATATATATGTTTATATTATATTATGACATAATATAATACATATGTACTTTATATTATAATATATATGTATATATATATATAATTAATATTTATATAAAACATATATATATATGTAAATTACACTAAGGTCGTCCTCATAGTGAAATTTATATATATATATTTATATAAATATATATATATATACAGGACTGTCTCAGAAAATTAGAATATTGTGATGAAGTTCTTTATTTTCTGCAATGCAATTTAAAAAACAAAAATGTCATGCATTCTGGATTCATTACAAATCAACTGAAATATTGCAAGCCTTTTATTCTTTTAATATTGCTGATTATGGCTTACAGCTTAAGAAAACTCAAATATCCTATCTCTAAATATTAGAATATCATGAAAAAGTATACTAGTAGGGTATTAAACAAATCACTTGAATTGTCTAATTAACTCGAAACACCTGCAAGGGTTTCCTGAGCCTTGACAAACACTCAGCTGTTATAAATCTTTTTTTTTTACTTGGTCTGAGGAAATATTAAAATTTTATGAGATAGGATTTTAGAGTTTTCTTAAGCTGTAAGCCATAATCAGCAATATTAAAAGAATAAAAGGCTTGCAATATTTCAGTTGATTTGTAATGAATCCAGAATGCATGACATTTTTGTTTTTTTAATTGCATTACAGAAAATAAAGAACTTCATCACAATATTCTAATTTTCTGAGACAGTCCTGTATATCTACATTTTATTTATATAACCATATATTTATAAATACCATTATATAATTCATATATATATTTATATAATGTATATATATATGATTTATACGTTATATATATCATATTTTATATTTGCTACTCTTGGCAGGGCTTGACTTTTTTTCTATACATACATATATACGTACACACACACTCATTCAGGAAGTCTCCGCCGTCAGGATCCATCCCATCACATCAGGATCCATCCCATTACATCAGGATCCATCCCATCATGTCAGGATCCATCCCATCACATCAGGATCCATCCCATCACGTCAGGATCCATCCCATCACATCAGGATCCATCCCATCACGTCAGGATCCATCCCATTACATCAGGATCCATCCCATCACGTCAGGATCCATCCCATCACATCAGGATCCATCCCATCACATCAGGATCCATCCCATCACGTCAGGATCCATCCCATCACGTCAGGATCCATCCCATTACATCAGGATCCATCCCATCACGTCAGGATCCATCCCATCACGTCAGGATCCATCCCATCACATCAGGATCCATCCCATCACATCAGGATCCATCCCATCACGTCAGGATCCATCCCATCACATCAGGATCCATCCCATGACATCAGGATCCATCCCATCACGTCAGGATCCATCCCATCACGTCAGGATCCATCCCATCACATCAGGATCCATCCCATGACATCAGGATCCATCCCATCACATCAGGATCCATCCCATCACGTCAGGATCCATCCCATCACATCAGGATCCATCCCATTACCCTGAGCTACCGAGGAGTGATCCCGTAACTCCCGCTAAGCGGAGGTTAACCGTGTTGTTCGCCGCGCGTACCGGCAGAATGCCGAAGCGGCGGCTACTTCTCGGCCATCTTCCCCAAATACCGGATGAATGCAGCATGAAGCTGTCATCCCGGAGGCCGCTTGTTGTCGTTGCAGCACATGAGCTTCCAGTCAGAGGCAGAGCGGACTCCCGTCACATGAGAGGCAATGTGCCGATGTGACCGCACGGCGAGGACCGCTGGACATCCGTCACCTGGGACACGACCGAGTCTTGCGTGAGAAAAATATAGAGTGTTCTCGGCCTTTCATGTTGGGCTCGGGGGGGGGGGGGGGGGGGTCGAGGTGTCAAAGCGATGGACACCTCACACCTGCTTTAGCCTCTGAGACTCGAGCTCCGGCCTTTCCTGGGATGGGAAAAAAAACACAACAAGTACAGAGCTGAACTGTTTACGCTCACGAGAAAGAGATTTGTGATTATACCTGGAAGAAAAGGAAGAAAAAAAAGAGCCTCGCCTCAAGTGTGTCGGGCGTCAGCCTCGATCAGCGTATTCTGACGCTCCCTCCCCCCCCCCCCCCTCGAATCAGATGAACAGCAGCTGTTTTGCTCCACACGCGACGAGGCAACTCTCCCTCCCCTTTCTAAGTGTCGCCATAAAGCACACTTCTGTCAAACACCCTCATTACTGTGTTAGTGTGCACACACACACACACACACACACACACACACGTTCTGATCCAAGATACCTCTCAGGCAGATGGGAGCTGTCGGCGCCCCCCCCCCCCCCCCCCATGTCACTTCCTTCATCCCCTTCCCCTTGTATTTAACATCTCTGTCTGTCTCTGTGTGTCCCTCGGTGTGTGTGTGTGTGTGTGTGTGTGTGTGACTGTCTGTCTGTGTGTCTGTCTGTGTCTCTGTTTGTTTGTCGCTGTGTGAGTCTGTGTGTGTCTCTCTCTCTCTGTGTGTCTCTCTGTGTCTTTCTGTGTGTGTGTGTCTGTGTGTGTGTGTCTCTCGGTGTGTTTGTGTGTGTGTGTGACTGTCTCTTTGTTTGTGTGTGTGTGTCTGTGTGTCTGTCTCTGTGTGTGTGTCTGTCTCTCTGTGTGTCTGTGTGTGTGTGTCTGTCTCTGTGTATATGTGTGTGTGTGTCTGTCTCTGTGTATATGTGTGTGTGTGTGTGTGTCTGTCTCTGTGTATATCTGTGTGTGTGTCTGTGTCTGTCTCTCTGTGTGTGTGTGTGTCTGTATATGTGTGTGTGTGTGTGTCTGTCTCTGTGTGTATATGTGTGTGTGTGTGTGTGTCTGTCTCTGTGTATATGTGTGTGTGTGTGTCTGTCTCTGTGTATATGTGTGTGTGTGTGTCTGTCTCTGTGTATATGTGTGTGTGTGTGTGTCTGTCTCTCTGTGTGTGTCTATGTGTGTCTGTGTCTGTGTGTGTGTGTTTCCATTGGTTCATTGTGAGCGGACACACACGCGGCGCGTGCCTCGGAGAGACGAGGGAGTCACAGGTCGCCGTGCGTGTCGGAGCCGGTGGGGTCTGCAGCGCGCTCCACATCTGTTCTGTGCGCCATCAGCGCCATCAGCACCATCAGCGCCATCAGCACCATCAGCGCCATCAGCGCCATCAGCACCATCAGCGCCATCAGCACCATCAGCACCCCGCCCCGAGAGCACCCGTTACAAGAGGGACCGGAGGGTCGTGTGTGTGTGTGTGTGTGTGTCTCCTAAGCCGGAGTGAGGCGTTGTGTGTGGCGGTTTGGGTATATTCGGTGGTGGGTTGCTGGGGTTACGGCCGTGGTCTGGCTGGGGTTGCAGACAGTGAATATAATGACTTTTACACCGATTCTTACCCAGCAACAGCTCAATCCTCCTCCTGGCCTTCACTTCCAAACCCTTTTTTTTTTTAACTTATAGGAAACAGATGGCGATGCAGCTTTCTGAGGCTTTCATCCGAACTGAAATGCCAACTGGCTTTGACAATCTAGAGCTGATAATAATAATAAAACTATTTCATTCCAATACTAGCCTCTGTTTATATGAGGCGGTACACGTGAATCGACATCCGTTTGATGTACAGGATTAATTGTAAAGTCCCTCCCGATGTCAGATTGCAAATGATTCTTTGGGGGGGATTGTTAATTGTTAATAAAAAAATGTTTGGGGGCCATACGGCGAGAATAATCCAGGCAGCTGCGAAATCAGGCTCGCTCCACAATAATGACATCTTCCCGCGGCTAAGACGTGTGCGTGGGTTTCAGATATGATAGCACTGATGAGCACAGTCAGGGGAAAGAAAGAAAGAAAGAAGGAAAGAAAGAGAGAGACAACCTTTTATTCATTTTGTGTTTATTGTGTTTGACTTAACATCCAATAATCCAAGTCTGAGGGCGATAGACAGACAGCATGGACACGCTTTAATCTATAGACGCATCCTTGAAGACGCGGGACAGAGCGTCTTCACCAAATTACTCCGTAATTAACGGATTCATTAGGGGATGTTTAAATGTTTAAAATGCAATTGCACCCACAGAGCAGAGCTTTTCTTTCTTCTTGTCTAATCTCTGCTGCAGCGCTATCGTACCGCGTTATGTTATTTTAACATGAACATAAAGGCATAAAGTGTGTTGGTGCACGTGGCTCCATCGCATTGATGGGACTTGAACATATATATTAGCGGGCAGGTGCACAGACATGTTGGGAGCAGGTGCTCAAACCCCCCAAAAAGGGCACCCATCGCTATTGATGACTAACTTGAAGTTAGCACGTAATTGGTTGCTACGCAACACCTGAAACACAGTGTGTCCAAAATGACATGTTTTCTACCCTCCTGTTACCTTAGGGTCAATTTGACCCCATTCAATGTTTAACCCTCCTGTTACCTTTATATTTGCTGACATATTTTACCCTTGGGGTCAATTTGACCCCAGCATTTAAAACCTCCAGAAAATTATTAGAATTAATATTGTTTTCCAAATTTAAGTGTGAGGTACTTTATGTTTGTTTGTTGACTACCTAAATAGCCCTTTAAATATATAAAAAAGTTGATATTTCTTATATGTTTGACAGTGAAAAACAGCCTGGGGTCAAATTGACCCCAAAGAACACCGACATTAAACATTGAATGGGGTCAAATTGACCCTAAGGTAACAGGAGGGTTAAACATTCAAATTTATTTTCATTTACAAAATGATAGGAGCGAAAAATGCCATATAATAAGTGCCCGAGGAGGAGGGGCGGGGGGCGAAGCATGTCGGGATGAAATTATCACGAGAACTTGAATAAAAGCCCCGTCAGATATCAAAAACACATTTGGGGGGGAATTGATGACAGAGAGAGTCATTTTTATTCTTAAATACTTATGAATGAAGAAAAATGTGTCTCCAGGAGAAAGGGGCACTTTTCTCATCCAGGGCAAAAGGGGAGGAGCTTGAGCACCACTAGGGGTCTATCTGTGCACGTGCCTGTATATTAGCTTTGTATTGTATATATTTGGGGATAAGCACGGGGGCTTTTCAAACGACATGCTAGACTATGTCGTCCGCCGTTACATCACCGAGTTAATTGAGCATAATCGGAATATAAAATGTTCTTGTAATTGAGTTCATTCTTGTCGAGTCGCGCTCGACCCGGCCTGGCCGTATGCTGCCATTATGCAAATCACTTAATCCGCTGTTTTGGCAGCTTTTCAGAATTTGCTTTTGCTTGATTACCAGAGAACCCAGAGATCGAGTTTCACTTTTATAATATCACTCCAAAAAAGTGCTCATGTTTTAGAAAAAAGGGGAAATCTTCTTATGGACAGTGTTCGGTTGAAATAGTTTATTTTGATTCTGCACATGTACATAGAGAAAGTCTTATGCTTTAAATTAATACACATTGAAAGATATGGTCAGATATGGTAACTGCCTTGTATATATATTTTGTTTCCTCTGTATATTTAGTATTTTAGTATTTCGTATTTCATATTGTGTTTTATTTGTATCTTTTATTTGTATTAATGCTCTAATGTACACCCGCTGCTGTGATCATGACATGTCCCCACTGTGGGACTAATAAAGGATGATCTATTCTTATCTTGTGTTATAAGTAGGAAATATAAGGAAGAATATTATTATGAATGTTATATTAGTGCATCATGGCTTTTATACTTCCTTAAAACTCAAATTCTCCAAAGTGCTGACGAAAAACAAATACATCAAGAGGTAAAGGTGGCGCGGTGTGAACGACCTTTCTAGGTTTCCATTTCATTTGATTTAACACTATTGTTTAGTGGGAGGAGTCACACTGACTAATGGCCCCTTATCGATGTGTGTTGCCCACCTTAACGTTTACGGGCGTGCGGGGCAGCTGTTACCACGGGGGTCCTTAACGAAGACCCTGAATACCCTCTTTTGATAATTACCATGGCAACCCCGCAGCATGTAATCTGACTACATCACAATATGTCACGCACCCAAAAGAAATGTGGCTCGTGCGACTGAGAAAGCTGATGTGTTACTATGGCAACATGATCCACTGGCGGCGGCGAGGAGCAGCCTCACTTCCTCGAGATCGGCGGGTTTATCTTTTCTTTTCAACACATGACATTTGCAGAGAAAAGAATAAATGACGAATGATCATTCAAGAAGAAAGAAAAGAAAGAATACAATCACTAACATTGGACTGCTGAAAAAACTGATCGTTTGAATCAGGTAGATGGTGGAAGTCCTGGATAGGTCATCATCTCTTGGTTGGTAAAGTGTCAGGGGGTGGGGAGGGGTGCATTGTGGGTAACTTATGCATCAGGGTAGAATTCAACTGAACAAAGCCAACGCTGCCTACGACACTTTTATCCATCCGCTGTGTCGTCTCTTGGCATAACGGCTAATTACGAAAAACTAATTAATGAAACTTGACGTGAAAGCAGCTTTTAAGTGCTTAAAACACGTCGGCCGCTGACAGCGGTCGTTACCTGCGCTGTCTGCTGCCCACTTCTTGAAGGGAGGCTAAATGGAGCTCACTGACAGCCTCGTCAGGGAGAACGCTGCATGCGGAATATTCTAAAGCTCCCTCGATACGCCGCCACGATGCGGCGATCCACTGCACGTCGCTCAAAAGAAGCCACGCCCACAATGGTGCCGATCGGTCGACGTGAACGGGGATATCGCTCCCTCCAGGAAATACACCGCGCCGCAGCTCTTCGGCTACTGATGGATTTATTTTGTCTCGCGTGAACCTCGGTCGACACGGCCGCCATCAATGCACCGTCCGACTGAACGAAGTGGGGAACGCCCCCCGGAGAGCGAAGGGCGGGGTTATGAACGCAGCACTGAGGCTGGCTCCGCCCCCCAATCAGCGCCAGCATATAAAAGGCACCTGTTGTCATTGCCTCACTCCCTTTAGGCCCCTGTCCTCGCCCTCTGGTGGCTCTTGGTTCACCTGCTGCTGTTTTGCTGCCCCTTTTTTAAAATCTATTTTGCTTCCCCTTTTTTGCCTGTTTTGCTGAACCTATTTTACCTATTTTGCTGCCCCTTTTTTACTTATTTTGCTGCCCCTATTTTTAATCTATTTTGCTTCCCCTTTTTACCTTGTTTTGCTGAACGTATTTTGCCTGTTTTGCTTCCCCTATTTTACCTATTTTGCTGCCCCTTTTTTACCTATCTTGCTGCCCCTATTTTACCTATTTTGCTGCCCCTATTTTACCTATCTTGCTGCCCCTTTTTTACCTATTTTGCTGCCCCTATTTTACCTATTTTGCTGCCCCTTTTTACCTGTTTTGCTGCCCCTTTTTTGCCTGTTTTGTTGAACCTATTTCACCTATTTTGTTGCCCTTTTTTAAAACCTATTTAAAGAAACCCACACTTTGTTGTCACTGTTGTCACTTAAACTTCTTTAATGTAAATCTTTTACCGCTGCACATGTCTTCAGGCGCTGGTGCGCAACTAATTGCGTCCCAGCACAACATAGGGCGTAAAAAATAGTTCCTATCAAGTGTAAAACAGAATCAATAATCAAGAAACGAGTTGTACAAATAATATGTAAACAAGACTATTAAATATAGATGAATAATATTTATGCCAGTTAAAGGGGATATTTGCCAAAACGTGTTTTGTTTGTAAAGCCTTTTAAACACGGGGGTCTATGATGGGATCACGTGGCCTTCAAAGACCTGCACTTGTTGGCACTTCCTCTTTGGCTTTTTGCCCTTGAGCCTTTCCCCTAAGCGCATAATACCATACATTATATAAAGTGGAAGTGGAAGGAGCCAAATATGATATAGCAATGCGGTATAATCAATACCAGCAGCAGTAGGTTACAGCCTCTTAACTTTAGCTGAATCAATACCTCCCCGACACACGTTGCCTTAGCGCCGTGCTGCTTATTGCATCCGGCGTAGAGGGACTGAAAACGATAGATCAGCAGGCGAGGGAGTCGGATGTGATGAGCAGGAGCAGCCGAGGCGCTGCATCAGTTACAAAACACACACACAACCAGGCCAGTGCACGTGGGACGCCGTCTTCCGGATCTGAAAAATAATAATACGCCGTAATCGGCTGTCGCAGGGCTGATGACGAGCGCAGTCAGGTGACTCTGTGGTGGTCAGGTGCGGTACTGCGGGCGCTGGCGACGAGGAGCCGCAGAACGGGCAGGAGATCCAGATTGATGAGGAAAAGTTGATGATTACAAGTGGGCTACACTCTCTAGTCATGAGGAGCACTACTCAGCCTTTGAGGAGGAAGCGGAGCGGCTCTGGAGGAGGATCGTCAGTTTTGAGACGATTGGAGAGTTTTTAAGAGAGAGAGAGCGGGCCGTGGAGCTGGATGGGTGCTGTTCACCGAACACAAAGGAGCTACTGAATCATCATTCACAGGGACTTTTCATGATTCTATTGCTCTAATGCAGGGGTCCCCAAACTTTTTCCTGTGAGGGCCACAGAACTTTTCCCTTCTCTGATGGGGGCCGGGGTCGGTGTGTAAAAATGTGACGATCGCAGGGATGCCTAAATGTAAACATGTATTGTTTTCCAGAAAGCCACACATAACCAAATATTAATATCCCTTTTCCGGGATCTTCACAGAAAGAAAAGTCAGGAAATAAATAACACTATTTATGAAATAAATAACACTATTTATGAAATAAATAATAACCAAATACCCCTCTCTGGGTTCTTCACAGAAAAGAGTTTGGGATTTGCGTGGGCAGACTGAGAAAAAAAAATCATAATGCGTCTCTGGTATTGTTCAGGGGGGCGGGCCAAATGTAGAGGCGGGTCGTATCCGGCCCGCGGGCCTTAGTTTGGGGACCACTGCACTAATGGATCCAATTCGGATTATGCAAAAGGATAATTTCGGGCCGAAGCGCGCGGCGTGTGTCGCACAGCGGCGACGGCGGCCTCGCAGGCCGTGTTCCTGAGAGCTTGACTTAAAAAGTTGCATGATGGGAAGTGTGTGACCCAGTGTTTTTGTAATCTTCGGGTATCTAGACGCACATAACCCAGTAGCAACAGAGTCTGCATGAAGGATGGCCGGACCCCAAACACAACGTGGACTTTATTTACTTTACTTTTGTTAAGTAACATGCTAACTTAACTAACGGCAAAATTGCTTAATTTTTTTACATTTATAAGCCAAACCACATTATTATTTTCCTCAACCGAACCAAGTATTTTTTGCTTTCTACATTCTACGTGAGGATACTTTGCATTTTTTTGACAGCAGGGTCTAGAGGTAGTAGATTAAAGGTGGACAGAGTGTGAGCGGGGCGGCCGAGAGAGAGAGAGTGGATGAGCCACGTCCATTGATCTCCTGCCACCCAGAGCTGTGAGCCTCGACACTCCCCAACAAGCTGGACATGCACTTATTCTGTCTACACACACACACACACACACACACCCTGACAGCTCACTGGGCCTTTGGCCAGCGCTGCTCAACTATATTCAGGGGGAATGTCACATCTTCTCAGTTCAAAGAGCACAAGTAGTGGAGTCAGCGTAGTTCACACGGAGCATTTTGTTGTGGAAAAGCAAAACCCAAATGTACCGGACAGGAGTGCAGGAGTGCAGGAGGACCCCCCCCCCCCCACACACACACACACACACACCTGTTGACCTGCTCCGTCTGTCGGTGACAGCGGCGTGTCTGCCTGACGCACGTCTGTCGGCTCTCCCGTGAGCTTCCACACAGCTGCGGGCGACGTCACTCGCATTCGTCACGTGTCAACGAGCACAAGAGAGTTCAGACTGACACCCCGGAATTGCAAATTTGATGACGCATATGCGTCATTTCCAGCAAGGCGGCTGCTCGGATGTAATTAAGCTAATTATAACGAGTGAAATGTGTATGTATATATATATATATATATATATATATATACAGGACTGTCTCAGAAAATTAGAATATTGTGATGAAGTTCTTTATTTTCTGTAATGCAATTAAAAAAACAAAAATGTCATGCATTCTGGATTCATTACAAATCAACTGAAATATTGCAAGCCTTTTATTCTTTTAATATTGCTGATTATGGCTTACAGCTTAAGAAAACTCAAATATCCTATCTCTAAATATTAGAATATCATGAAAAAGTATACAAGTAGGATATTAAACAAATCACTTGAATTGTCTAATTAACTCGAAACACCTGCAAGGGTTTCCTGAGCCTTGACAAACACTCAGCTGTTATAAATCTTTTTTTTTACTTGGTCTGAGGAAATATTACAATTTTATGAGATAGGATTTTAGAGTTTTCTTAAGCTGTAAGCCATAATCAGCAATATTAAAAGAATAAAAGGCTTGCAATATTTCAGTTGATTTGTAATGAATCCAGAATGCATGACATTTTTGTTTTTTTAATTGCATTACAGAAAATAAAGAACTTTATCACAATATTCTAATTTTCTGAGACAGTCCTGTATATATGGCAAAGAAAAAAAAGGTGATTGTGAGGCGACTGAAATGAGGTAAATGAGGATGAGTGATTTTTGTCTTTGCGCCACGAGCATATGCTCTCCAAATAAAAACAGATCGGGGTTCTTTCATTTGTGCTTCTCTGGACGGCCGACGGACATATGCCCGGAATAAACGAGAAGAAATAACCGAAACTACAAAGCGACTCGATCCGCTTCCCACGGCGTACGAAGTGGCACGAGATGAATCCGCGCACGCCGCTCGAGTGTTTTTGTTTTTTTTGCACGACGAGATGACGGAGGGGAACATTGACTCAAGCTCCATTTGCTGATTGACTTCCTGCGAGAGCCTCGTCCCGGTGCATTCTGGGTGTAAGCATCTTCCTCATGCAGAAATAACTAAATGAAAAACCCAAAAGGCCAGGAAGCCTCTCAGGAGCGTCTTGTGGTTGTGAGCGGTGAGGCCTAAATACAGGACGAGAAATGTTCTGTCATATTCATTGATTGTTTTTGTAACTCTGTAACGCTTCCTTCAGGTCACATGACATCTATTGTTCTGTCCATCCTGGAGAGGGATCCTCCTCCACTTTTTTCCCTGTGAATTTTTTTTCTTCTATTTCTTTGGAGTTTTTCCTGATCCGATGTGAGAGGTCAAAGGTCAGGGATGTCGTATGTGTACAGATTTTAAAGCCCTCTGAGGCAAATTCGTAATTTGTGATACTGGGCTAATTTTAAGCACGATGTAAAATAAAAGAATAAAAAAAATCTGGGACAAGAGAGTGAAATCACTTTTAAAAGCATCACTCACTTCTAGAAATGCATTTGTGGCATTTTAACGGGAAGGAACTGATGATGTGATTGAAGACAGGTGCTGGAGGTGAGGCCAGGTGCCGGAAACCATGTCACAGACACACACACACACACACACACACACACACACAGGAAACAGGGGACACAAGAGACACAGGGAAAAAAGGCCGAGCCGTGAGAGCATTGCTGCCCCCCCCCCCCCCCCATGACATTTATCACCTAGAAAGCTAAAGATTCAACCCCAGACGGTTTCTTCTTCCGTCGTCCCCTTTTTCATTCGGCCTCACACCCGGAGACGTAAGTACGAAGCCGCTCCGGTACGTGGAATCCAAACACCTGAGCCTTCCGACGAGCCATCAGTGGACATTTATCGGAGCACACTCGAGGACAATTGACACACTGTGCTGGAATGTCTCTCTTTAGGCTGGCGGAGGAGCAGTAATGATGAGAGGAGTCACACCCCGGCCAATGACTACCTAGAAGTAGAGGATGTGGGAGCACGGGAGTCATCGCCATCGCCATGGAAACAAGCACAACACTGACAGAACAGAGGCTGATGCACGGAGGCATATTATAAACGCAGGAGCAGAAGGAAAGATGCTCTTATTGATTGGCTGGTGGCGCTGATGGAAGTAATACACGGTCCCAAATCCTGGAGGGAGGAGCTCTGGCCGCCCAGAGCCAATCGCAGCACCGACTAGAGAAGTACCTCGTTTAATTGGTCCTGGAGGAGTACCAAAACACTTCAGAGCGCCATAACGCCGGCCTTTATCGTTTGTTAATTTTATTTAGTGTTTATAAAATTGCGCTTGAATTACTCATTACACTGCGTGACTGGAAGTACGAGAAAACTTCATGTTGGAAATACGTACCTTTTAATAAAGTACAGCAGGATCCACGGGGCCATCTTCCTTTTCTTATTATTTCTTTCTCCAGTGAATTTTTTTAATTTGAGCCAAAACAGCTTTTCATCTCCGTTCTCGAGAGACGGAGCATAATGACCGGCGTGACCACCGGGGGGGGGGGGGGTAATTCGATTTATTTCAAGTCACTAGTGTGCCCCCTGTCATCGAGAGAAATGCCGTCCGCTCTGAGGAAAACTTTGAGCAAGAATAACCACGCTTTTCCTTAATATTGGTGAAGAAAAATACTGTCGGGAGTACAGTGGATGGATCGCGGCCATTGGAAAGCCGGCACAGCCAATATCACACATGATTGGCTTTGTTATTAAGATGAGATACTGTATCTAAGGGGGGAGAGGGGGAGAGCAGAAGTGGACGGACCACAGAAGAATGACTGAATAAAATACACACACAAACAAACAAAAAACAAAAAAATGTCAGGAGTCGGAATTCTGGGAGGAAACCCGATAAAAAGGACCGGCTTCAACTCGAGATATTACCAACATCACGAAAAGCACATTCGTAGCTACTAAAGCTTTCAGAAGTTGTTGAAGGAAGTCGTTGCATATCTTAGAAGGGGATTTTTTTGAAGCGGCACTTTGGGGCAATTTGCCTGTAGAAAGGTCAAAGGTCATCGTGACGTTGTTAGCGGCATCCTCCCAGGTTGGAGGCTGAGGGCGTTAATCAAGTGATCCTGTTATTCCTGCTATTCCACCCAGCGTTCACACTTTAAATTGGTCAAACAGATATTTAAAAAGCAGTGTGATCGAGTGGGGAAAAGATGTTGTCTCCAGTGAAGCCACTAGAGGGCACTGTACTTCCGAGAAAGCCGACAAAGACGTAAAGAGCGAAACAGGAAGTAAAATCCTTCGGGTCGAGTGACGAACTGGTGTCACGTTGGTTGTTTTCAGCGTGGGTAAATATGCTATAAATGTTATTTGTATACAAAACGATCGAAAACATTTCATTAATATGAGTGAATATATCGCGTGTCGATAAATGCGCCGATGGTGATTCAATCGTTTCCGATGTTTACAGATTTCATCTCCATGTGCAAAGCTAATAGTGTGTGGCATCTTAAGAGCATCCTATAGGCATACAGTCTGTTATTATTCATGTTGGAGAACATTTGTTTGTCCGTTGTACCCAAAATAATGTTTATTTCTGTTAGGTCGTGCTATACGGTATGGGTGGGTGTCTGTAGCCGCCACATGTGCATTAGAGCTAGCAACAAGTGAGCTAGCAAAGTGAGTATATTGTGATATATTGCACCATTTCTCTTTATTAATGCACATGTTTAATGTTGTTAAGTTCAGAGCTAACTGTGTGCTATGGATTGTTTTCTTTTATTTCTGTGGTAACAGAAGAGCTACCACTACAGTTATGTTTGTACTGCATTCATGCACTTGACAGAAGAAGATAGCGTTGATCAATTATGAATAAATAACCCACTTTTCATTGAACCTGCTCATGACATCAATAAATGTGTTGACGTGTTGGGATTGGTCAGGTTTTGGTCGTTAGCTGACTTACAAAGTTGTCGTCACGGTGCCACGTTGGGACACGAACACACTCGCTCTCAACTGCCGGCCACTTCAAGCAGCGAGGTGATCAGAGGGAATGGGTTTACCCAATGTGAGAGCTTTGTCACTGAAACTGAATTCGGCCAAATTGATGGTATTTACTCCACCGGCTGTACTACCGGGACGCTGTAAATCACCGAGCAATACGAAAGAAGTCCGCCAACGGATTAAAGATATTCTGGCTATGAACGTCTCTTTTCTCATCCCAAGCATCCGCAAATATGACATTTGTAAAGAAAAGGAACGCGGCGATCATCCTTATTCCATCCCGGGCCATTCCATAGCACTACTAGTATCTGCCAAGGGGTGAATAATGGTGTGTTTTGATAAGAGTGTGTGTGCTACCGGTGTATTATGAGGCAGTTAAACCGTTTTACTTGCTTTCATCTGCAATTCGAAAGGATTTTGCTGTACGTACATAATAATTTGCTTCTCCCGTCCTAATGCGCCCCGTTATGTCTCGTGATTAAATATAGATTTAACGCGCATTCAGTCATTCTGGATTTCAAGGACCTATTCTCACACCTATTCTCTCCTCTTTAGTACTCCCCTGCCTCGGGTGGCTGGTGGGTGGGTGGGTGGGGGGGGGGGGGGGGTTATGGCATTGCTGCACAAATCCAATAAGATTCATCACAGGCTCAAATCACATTCGTTTAATCCAGCGTAAAGCAGGAACTACCTCTCGATATCGAGCATCGCAATCATGACGTAACAATGACAGCACTTAATCGCGACGTATGATTAAGCATACACTACCGTTCAAAAGCTTGGGGTCACTTAGAAATGTCCTTATTCTTTAAAGACAAGCACTGTTTTTTTCAATGAAGATAACATTAAATTCATCAGAAATACACGCTATACATAGTCAATGTGGTAAATGACTATTCTAGTCTGTTTTTAATGAAATCTCTACATAGGTGTATAGAGGCTTATCTCCAGTGTTCTAGTGGTACATTGTGTTATCGCCTTAGAAGACTAACGGAGGGTAAGAAAACCCTTGAAAACCCTTTTTTTATGTGAGCGCAGCTGAAAACAGTTATGCTGGTGAGAGAAGCTATAAAACTGGCCTTCCTTTGAGCGACAAGTTTGAAGAACAAAATTCATATTTCAAATATAAATCATTATTTCTAACCTTGTCAGTGTCTTGACTATATTTTCTGTTCATTTTGCAATTAATTTGATGAATACAAGTGTGAGTTTTCATGGAAAACACAACATTGTCTGCGTGATAGATGCTCTGTTTTGAAGGAGCCGTCCAGCATCACATACACCGCTAAGCCTCGTGTGCCACTTGTCAGGGGGCTGGTCAATTTCGATAAACGCAGAACATTTTCTCCAAATATTATGCTCAAAGGAACCCAGTCCGAGTCAGGATTATGCTGACGGACACTTTTTCTCAGACGTTTCTACAAATACTGTCGTGTAAAAGCTGAAATCAGCACATTCTAGAGAGAGGAAAAAAAGAAAGCGCTCCCTTAACAAATCCGGGTTAACAGATAGTCTCCTGCCTTGTTCTTTTACACCGCTGTTCCTCATCGTTCGCCAGCCTCCCCAGTGTAGCAATTCACAGAGACACTGTATTAATCACCTCGTAATATTGCCTCTGCTTCCTCTTGCTATATGCTTAGTCATTCCCCTCTCTGTGGCATCTCATTCATCCTCAATGCATCGATTTGAGATCAAGAGTGCGGGGCGGATTGGAACGACCCCCCTCCGAAATTATTCACGTGTTTATTGAAAGGCTTGTAAAGCTCCCTTCCGCCACCGCCTTCCCGTTCCACACTCTCTGTGATAAATTCGAGGTTTCAAGACGGGTGATTGGAATGATTTATATCTTCCCTTACTTACACGTTGCGTTGGTTTCCTCGTTAATGCAAAGCACTGTGGTGTATCCCGGCACTTTGCTGATTGGAGATCCACTTCGGCTGAATACCTTTGCTTGTGGGTGATGTCAAGCCATATGTTGTTTAGCAACTGGATATCTGCACACTTTAAGGAAGGCTGCGGGACTCTGCCCGTGTCCCGTTTGCATGCAAATGACATTTAATCCTCGTTAAAGGGAAAATAAGACGTGAATTAAATGTCATGCTGCATGTAGCGATGATGGTATGGCATACTTACATCGCCATTATTTTTGTCCTTTTCCTCTCCTCGATGACCTCAGGGCTGCCTTTGTATTTGTCTCACATAGGGTCCAGTTGTCAGAAGGACGGTGGACATACGGTAATGATGCCCAGACAGAGTTTCGGTAAGTGGTCAGACAGCTGCGAACAGGCATAGCAGATGGACTGATGTACCCTTTACTGAGCTGAATGTCATTGGCTGGCATTTCCCCCACAATGCCTCATGGATAAGACAGCTGAAAATGGCCCCGAGCATGAAGGAGAGAGGCCCACCGCCGCTGTCTGAAAATGTACACGCAAAGAAAGAGTTGCGAACAGATGCTTCAGATCGTACATTTCCGTTGGAACAACTTCGGAGGAAGGGCTCCTTGTAGTAACAAAATCTGCTTTATGTGACTATAAAGGCAGCACTGCAGCGCGGTTGATGGCCGCATGTGCTATAGAGATTGAAAGTAGGGTTTCGGAGTAGGTTTGTGTGTTTGATGACGGTCGGCCGCGGTGGTTGATATGTCCAAATTCACAGGGGAATCCAAATGTGCCGACGGGTTCTGTACCGGCCGATGATTGGACTAGAGTGGCAATAGCCTTCCAGTCACACTTCATGAAGTGGCCACATGCAAACTTTTGAATTTCTAGAGCATTGGTTCTTAACCTTATTGGAGGTACTGAACCCTGCAAGCTTCATCAGTGCATAAGCCAAACCCTTCGTAGTTGAAAGATTATAAAAATTATATATTCTATAAGTGCACAAAATGAACCACATCGCTTCAGTACTACATAAAATCACTGTGTTCAAAGAAAAAAAACAAGAAAACATGAATTTCACACAAAAACATAACTCATTGAATATTTACTGCAAATCAATGTGACTTTTGCCAATGCCTTTCAGATACAAGTTTAGAAATTCGCCAAACAAATCTGTTCTTTTTCTTAGTTTTCATGTCTACCATTCTCCAAAAGGATTGGAAAGAAGGAAAATGGTGCGTTGCCAAATTGTCGGCAGACAATTTTTTGAAGACCGACAAAAAACGTGTGAACCGGGTTGTACTGTGTGTCTCTTGACCCCCTGCCCAACCCCTGAGAGTGACTCGCCGAACCCCTGGGGTTCGATCGAACCCAGGTTAAGAACCACTGTTCTAGAGGGTCCACTCCAGACCATACCCCCTATGCCCAAACATATGTCAACATGGGGGGAAAGCAGCCCAGGCTCCTCCCCTATTGCAGTAATGCTAAACCCCCCCACAACGATTACAATTCATCCTCAGGGCATTGATGTGTAGATCATACTTGGTGGCATTCCCATCTCATAATTGTTCAGTCATTGCCTCAAAGCAAATTAATCTCGTGGCTACAAGAAATGTCAAGCGATAACTAAATTCAGTACGATACAGCATCTGGGGAACCGCGAATGTCGGTACAATACTTTTAGGTCAGTGCATCCAGTGGAGGTCGAAACATTTCGTAGGATCGGTGGCAACCTTGACCTGATGGTGGTGGTGGAGGAAAAGTCAGGATAGTAGGATTCATCTTCTGGGGACCATGAATGTTTCAACCAAGTTCCATTCCATCACCACATCACCGTAAGCTCTGAAAGTCTGGTGGACCTTTGAAAATATTCGCCTATATTTGGATTTCGATAGCCGTGGTAAAACCGAGGTAAGTTGTATTCCCAAATCCGACCTGATGGTCAGGAGAGAGGTTAGAATTCATCATCTGGGGATCATGAATGTTTCAACCAAGTTCCATTCCATCACCACCTCACAGTATGTGTGACTAAGCTCTGCAAGTCTGGTGGACCTTTAAAATTATTCGCCTATATTTGGATCTCGATGGCCGTGGTAAAGCCTATTCCCAACTCCGACCTGATGGTCAGGAGAGAGGTTAGTCGAATTCGTCATCTGGGGACCATGAATGTTTCAACCAAGTTCCATTCCTTCGACACCTCACTGTAAGATCTTCAAATCTGTTGGACCTTTGAAATTATTGGCCATATTTGGATCTCTATGGCCGTGGTAAGACCGTGGTAAGTTGTATTCCCAAATCCAAACTGATGGTCAGGTTAACAGGTTAGTAGGGTTCATCTTCTGGGGATCATGAATGTTTCAACCCAGTTCCATTCCATCACCACATCACCGTAAGATCTGCAAGTCTGTTGGACCTTTGAAATGATTCGCCCATATTTGAATCTCAATGGCCTCGGTAAATTGTATTCCCGAATCCGAGCTTTAAGATGCTCCTCCGGCCAACCACTGATGAAAGAACAAATCAAAAAGACCAAATGACTGAGTCGATACAGACTCTTCTCATTCAGAATCTTTTAGCCAACGAAGAGGCAAACGACGCCAGTTGTAAAGACCTCTCTGTTACGCAGAGAAAGAAAAGTGTTTATACGGCTAGTGGAGGGACAATAAGGTCTAAGTGTTTTCTATCCCCCTCCCTTCTTTAATTTGGAGACTGCCGTCGGCAGGAGCAATAACTGTAGATTAGCAGCAGGGGGATTTCTCTGGGGAGAGAGAGGCTACAGAGGAAATCGTTCCAGGCCGTTCCTCAGCAAAGGTTTTTTCTTTCCAAAGGCCAGATCTCTCTCTCTCTCTGCCTCATTGTCTTTGCAGCCCCCGTATTTCCTCGCAGTTTTTTTTTTACGGCTCTTCGGAGGGACAATTTGTGTGTTGTGAGGGGCCTCCGGTTTTTTATTTGTTGGTGCTCGGCAAAGAGGGGTAGGAGAGGACGTCAAATGAAAGCCATTAATCACCTCACAGGCTATAAGAGATAATTGTGAAGGGAGAGCGAGGAAGACGTTGAGAGAGGGAGAATGAGTGAGCTGGAAAGGAGAGGTAAGCGAGAGGGAAAAGAGTCGAGGGAGGGCAAACCAAAATAAATCAGCAAGCGTGGCGCCGAGGATTCTTACGTGAAGCAGCCTTTGCCTTCAATTTCCTCACCCCTTCACTCCTTCTCCCTTGCACCGCGCTGGCAGCTCGGTTGATTGAGTGCTGGAGAGAAAAAGTGAAATATTAGAGTAAATACACGACTTTTTAAGCCCCATGATGCTCCAATGTGTCGCCGCCGCCCTGGACCATTTGTTTAAATCACACGGCGGCATTAAACCCACAGTCGGAGTCAGATGACGCGGCGCAGACGACGTACTTTATGAACGAATTGTCGATTCGGTGGACTCAAAGCAACGATAAATACGTCACCAGTGATCCGGTTCCTCTTCGGGACAATCAATCACAATTAAGGTCAAACGTCGATAACTCGTTGTAATTATAATATACTGTATATGTGACACACTTGGTACAAGTATCTTTGTCCATTCGACAGTAAATACCATTTTTGTGGTTTTATTACCTTCGCATTGAAAATGCAGAAGGTTATGTTTTGATCGCCGTGTATTTATTTATTTGTATGCGTGTTACTCGCATAACTCAGAAAGTATTAAACGGAATCGCATGAGATTTGGTGGGATGATTGGTTATTATCCGGGGACCATTTGATTCGATTTTGGGATCGATCGGGTCAAAGGTCAAAGTCAAGGTCACGAAAAGGTCAAAATCTTCTTTTTGCCATGTCATGTGATGTGCGAAGGTATTCGCTCTACCGAGTGCCCGTTCTAGTTTATTTATAAATTAAGAAAAAGATGGCTACCATGTTGTTGGCTGAGCATTCATGCTAGCATGTGGATCCGATCAATCACAGGTGAAGATGAACATGTGTGTGTGAATATGAACGGGTCACGTTGGAGACCGGGACTGAAATGCAAATGTTTGACAGAATGAAGGATTTCTCCAATTATCTCCTCCTCCCCCTGAACTTCTGACGAATTAAAAATGTACTTTACATAATTAGTCAACACCGCAGACAGAGAGACAGTTTACTGGATTAATTACACATATACTTTTTTTTCTCAATATTCAAATAAGGCACATTTTAAAGTGGAACGTGAGTATATCTTTTTTTCAGGAGGCATTAACTGAAGCGATGCAATCAATCAGTTAAATTAAATTGGACAAACTTTAACAACCCTTCGGGGGCGTCTAACGGCTGGCTTCAAATCACACGGTGCGTACAGTTCACCAGCTTCAATGTGCCCTGCTGCGTTGTGCTCAACTTTCCACATTTCTGTATTTGCTGGGGGGTTTTCGTACTGGCAGCGCGTTACATAATCACCCGTCTGATCTTTATTTTTAAATCTATTTTCCCTTTTTTTATTGGATTTCTTAAAGGAGACTAATGCCCTGGGTGCGTCGGCTGTACCCAGAGTCTAGCGGCGCCTCTGGAGGGGACTGACACGGCTCCAATTCACCTCTTTCTTGGAGCGCTTTCACATTATTGATATTGAACTAGCTTTGTAATAATAATAATATTTCAAACAGGCACACGGAAATCTCACTTTCTACAATGTAATACCTTAAACGTTTCAGTGCATTAAGCTCCCCAGTGATGTAGAGAAGACTTCAATGGAGCTCATTTGTCCTGGTTTTTTTTCCTTACGTTAGTTTAGTTTAGTTATTGCACCTTCAAAATGTAGATTTATGTTACCTACTGCTCTGTATAAAAAGTAATTAGCTAAGTTTTGCATTGTTTTTACTTTATTACTTTAGCTATAGGAGTCAAAGCCGAAGTTAGCTTGCTTGTGTGAAAGTGTAATCTTTAATTCTGCACTGTACATACAGAGCAACACATTGCAAGTGCCACAGGATGTTTGTAAATGAGAGCCATTTTAACCCTCCTGTTACCTTCACATTTACTAACATATTTTACCCTCGGGGTCAATTTGACCCCAGCAATTAAAACCTCCAGAAAATTATTAGAATTAATATTGTTTCCCAAGTTTAAGTGTGAGGTACTTTATGTTCGTTTGTTGACGACCTACATAGCCCTTTAAATATATAAAAAAGTTGATATTTCTTATATGTTTGACAGTGAAAAACAGCCTGGGGTCAAATTGACCCCAAAGAACACCGACATTAAACATTGAATGGGGTCAAATTGACCCTAAAGGTAACAGGAGGGTTAAAAGGTGAATAACTCCACATGCCGGCTGCTTATTTAGGCGTGTTCGTATTTCACAAAAACAGCTTTAACCTTACCGATGGAGGATGTGCATGCTTTGCGAGTATGTATTGAAGGTTTCTTCCTTTTTTAGGATACACTGAGCACCTCTCTCCTTTTCTCTCTCTCCTTTTGGATGAATTTACATCTCTCCATCACACATTATTAACTCTGCTTCCTCCCGGGATTCTTTGCGACTTCACGACTCATCGGGTCATAGGGACGTTTTAGGAGGTAGGTAGATGGATAGGTAGTTAGGTAGCTAGGAAGGAAGGTATATACTGCTTCTGTCCATCCTGAAGAGGGGTCCTCCTCTGTTGCTCTCCTGAAGGTTTCTTCCCTTTATTTTCCCGCTTAAAGTTTTTTTTCTATTTCTTTGGAGTTTCTCCTGATCCGATGTGAGGTCAAAGGTCAGGGATGTCGTATATGTACAGATTGTAAAGCCCTCTGAGGCTAATTTGTAATCTGTGATATAATCTTTATCAATATGCTTCTGGTGTTTAAACATCACTCTAACCAGTTTATGTGACTCACTCCTCACCCCAGGAGTCTGAAGCGGCCCTCCATCCTCCAAGGAGGGCTGAAGCGATGGCCGGAACGTTTGTGCACCTGAGACCAACAGGAAGTGTAGCTCAGGGGTCCTGATGATGTGGACGCTGGCCGGGCCACCCGCCGCCTGTTTAGAATATTTGAAATCTTCACAGTAATTAAGGTATTCAGAGATACTCCCTTGGGTGCACAAACCAGGAATAAATGATCTCCTTTCTTGCTAATATTACGAACTGGACCTGGAATAATTGCACCGAATGGATCGGGTCGCTCCAGTCGGGTGTCAGAACCGGAAACGGAGCGTCTGTATTCTAATCTGTTCCCCTAATGAGGACACGGCCGTCTATTGACCACCTGCACCCTCCCCCGCTTCCTACGAGTCGGCGCATTCACACGCAGGGACCGTCGTTCAGTTTTTAATCTTCAAACCTGCCCGACCGGTATTGATCGTTCTGCATAATGAGTCAATGTCGGTGTTATTTTGATGATATAAGAGTCTCCCACTTAACGGCGCGCCGTGCCAGCGCTCCTCAAAACACTCGCTCGATTCAGACGGAGATGTTTCTCAACAGAATCAGAGAGGCTGTCAGTCGCTGCCAAACGCTTTTGCAACGGGATATGCAAATGCGCCGATGAGCTCGGAGGGAGAGAGGGTTGGAAATGATCTGGAAATACAACGGCGCCGAAGCCAGAGGAGTGAAGCGCCCCGCCTCGCTCGCTGTTCTCATGTTACCCCCATCATTCAGATTGGATCCAGCCCGGCTGGGTTTTTTCTGCCACTTTTATGGTGTCTATTTATTGTTGGCTGTTGAATCATTTTACTTATCCAGCCTCTAGATATGTGGCTCTATTGACTGCAACACCTTTGATTTAAGGCCCAATTAACCAAAAAGCACCATAGGTGCTTGTTTATAACACTCAATGTCAAAGATGCATTGGCTCCACATTGCATGCTGCACACTGGACCAGGACCAACGTAGGGACAATAATTACACAACATTTGTCGTTTTAAATTTTTTTAAACTCACTTTTTGTTTATTTAGTTTTTTTCAACAACATAACAATATGTATTTTCATACAGTCACTTTATTTGTTTATTCTCCAGTTGTATGTCTTGGTACACATGATATTCAGGTACAGTGTACAACACACAGAACAATACACATCAAATGCTGCTCACACAAAGGGGGAAAAAAGGATAATAATGAATAGATCGCATTACGAATAATAAAATTAAAATAATATGAATGAAATAATTAAAATAATAATTGTCCACTCCTGAGTGTAGTATTGTATGTGCTACACATGCTTTTCAGATAGGAATGGTGTATGATGTGTGTGTGTGCACAGAGAGAGTTAACAAGAGCAGTTCAACCAGAGGATCGTCATGGTGATAACATTAAGGAAGTAGATGCTGACATGTTTCCACACGGCGTTGCTGCGACGCTTTTCATTTGGAAACGATGGCCCTAAAACATTAATAATCACACGGGGAAACGTGAAGCCGTTCGTTATTGTGTTCTTGAACTCCCTCCGGAGGAGAGAACCCAAACTGCTTCAGACCCCCGCATGAGCCCGTGGTTAACCTCCGGCAGTGCCGGGGTCACAACTTCGTGGACCGGCAACTAAATCCCGGCGAAATGATTTCCGTATGACTCTTAAATATGGAAATCTGTATTCATCGTTTGCAGAGCTGCACATTTAAACATTAGCACGACACATCTCAGAGATTTGCTTCTTGATGTTCTAACTCTTGGGGGTGGGGGGGGGGGGGGTCGTCTTAGACGTATTGATTGGGCATCCAGAGGCAACCGGCATATGTTTTTCATTTCCCTGTTGTGCTCTTCCTCTTGAAGTCCTCGTGCCTTCTCATGTGGCAGCGGCCCGTTTAAAAAAAATGCACATCACGTGTTTTTTGTGTGAAAAGGCCATAAGCTGCGATTAAATTCGCTCATTACCGTCACTCTGTGACTGAGTACGACGGCGGCGGTTATTTTTCGCACGCGGGTCACGCCGCTGCCCGAGGAGCCATTTTAAGACGTGAATAACGTCCGTGGCGTTCGCTCGTTGAAAAGGAGGACACTCGCCCACTTTTAGAATTGTAAAGAGCTTCTTTCGGGGCACGGGGTCAAACGCATATGAAAAGAACCTCTCTCCCAGCGCCAATCTTTCGAGTCATGGACAGTTTCTTTTAAGCCACTGGGCTCAATGGGGAAGATACTGGACTGCAGCTCCACATGCCGGCTGCTTATTTAGGCGTGTTCGTATCTCACAAAAAACAGCTTTAACCTTACCGATCGATGACGTGCATGCTTTACGAGTATGTCTTGGAGGTTTCTTCCTTTTTTAGGATACACTGAGCACCTATCTCCTCTTCTCTTTCTCCTTATGGATGAATATACATCTCTTCATCACACATTACTTTCTCTGCTTCCTCTCCGGACTCTTTGTGACTTCACGTCTCTTGGACCTGGTTGTCTTTGATGCCTCCTTTTTCTATTTCTTGGGGAGTTTTTCCTGATCCGATGTGAGGTCAAAGGTCAGAGATGTCGTACACTCCCGTTCAAAAGTTTGGGATCACCCAGACAATTTCGTGTCTTCCATGAAAAATCACACTTTTATTTATCAAATGAATATAAAATATAGTCAAGACATTGACAAGGTTAGAAATAATGATTAATATTTGAAGTATTAATTTTGTTCTACAAACTTCAAGCTCAAAGGAAGGCCAGTTGTATAGCTTATATCACCAGCATAACTGTTTTCAGCTGTGCTAACATAATTGCACGGGTTTTCTAATCATCCATTAGTCTTCTAAGGCGATTAGCAAACACAATGTACCATTAGAACACTGGAGTGATAGTTGCTGTAAATGGGCCTCTATACACCTCTGGAGATATTTCATTAGAAACCAGACGTTTCCACCTAGAATAGTCATTTACCACATTAACAATGTAGAGAGTGTATTTCTGATTAACTTAATGTTATCTTTATTGAAAAAACAGTGCTTTTCTTTGAAAAATAAAGTCATTTCTAAGTGATCCCAAACTTTTGAACGGTAGTGTATATGTACAGATTGTAAAGCCCTCTGAGGCTAATTTGTAATCTGTGATATTGGGCTCTACAAAATAAACTGAATTGAATTGTATGTATTGATGTATCGATGAATTGTAAATACTTTAATTGTCACCATACGGACCAAAGGGGGAATTGTGGTGGAAAATATCGTCTTTTTTCTAAATGTCACTGTGCTCATCTCGCGAGGGACCATAACAGATCTTATTGTTGTATTTGGCAGAGTGCTCTGTTGTCTTTCTCTTCATCTCTATCTATCTTAGGTATAGGCACCACACCACCATCTGGGAGAGCAGACAGAACCTGTTCACATGGACGCCGTGAGAAGGAGGGAGGAGCGAGAGGGGGAGGAGGGAGGAGGGATGATAAAACAAGCTTTTCTCGGTCAGATCTCCTATAACTGTTTGTGGGGTGGAGCTCTGGTCCTTCAATTGAATTATTCCAATATGTTTTTTGTTTAATAACTACTTAACCCTTGTGTTGCCTTCGGGTCATTTTGACCCGATTCAATATTTAACCCTCCTGTCGCCTTCGGGTCAATTTGACCCGATTCAATGTTTAATGTCGGTGTTCTTTCGGGAGTCAACAAACAAACATAAAGTACCTCACACTTAAACTCGGAAAACAATATTAATTCTAATAATTTTCTGGAGATTTTAATAGCTGGGGTCATATTGACCTCAAGGGTAAAATATGTTAGTAAATATAAAGGTAACAGGAGGGTTAAACATTGAATCGGGTCATATTGACCCGAAGGCGACAGGAGGGTGAAACATTGAATCGGGTCAAATTGACCCGAAGGCAACACAAGGGTTAAGACATTTAAGTGTTTCGACATTGAACTTAATCGGCCTTAGAGATAGGGTACGGAGCTCGGACATCAGGAGGGAGCTTGGAGTCGAGCCGCTACTCCTTCATGTCGAAAGGAGTCGGCTGAGAGGTGGTTCGGGCATCTGATTCGGACGCCTCCTGGATGCCTCCCTTTAGAGGTTTTCCAGGCACGTCCAACTGGGAGGAGACCCCGGGGAAGACCCAGGACACACTGGAGGGACTATGTCTCCCGGCTGGCCTGTGGACGCCTCGGGATCCCCCAGAATCAGTGGCGGGCCGTAGGCCTGGGGCCTGGGCCTTCAGTGAGGTCCTACACAGTCCCACCCGAATGAATCCACCTCTTATTACTATCATTATGATGCCATGGCTCTTGACCAGGGCTCAATACGTCGATCACGGCGTAGTATTGGTAGATCGCATGACATTAAAAAAAATTGGCCCGCCCCCGTCATTTTCTCTATAGCACGTCTTTGTTCATTTATTAAACTAAACAGCCGTCTGATGTTGATCGTATCTACACAACAGCATGTCATTTCTCTCGGCTCTCCGTCTCGCCCGCTGCAGAATGCGCGCATCGGGACGGAGAAAAGAAGAAAATGTCACTTGCACTCGTTTGTTCACTAAACAGGGCATTGTCGCACCCAAAGCAGATTTCAAGTATATGCTCGACCAAATCGACATCTTCTCCTCCTTCCGCCATTGTGGGTTGAAAAACAGCTTTCTAGTCCATGAATTAATTCCTTTATCAAATTCAGTTTCCTAGTTCTGAGGTTCTGCATCTACCTGCCCATAGGACCCGCCTCTCAATATTGGTAATCCAATCAAAAGACCTGCAGCACTCCGCCTGCTAGCTGGCTCCTGTGCCGCTTCCGGGGCCTTCGAGAAGGCCTAGAGGAGCCAACTCTAAAGCTGATTGGTTGACACAACATCGTCATTCCCATTCACTTGAAGCTACCAGCGCCTTCAATGTTGATTCTGAAGGCCTAAGGGCAGATGTTAGCCCCCTGGCAACACACGATGTCTGAATATGATTGGATAAAAGATCTAACATAAAGACCAGCCCTCCAAATCTCAACCTGGCGCTGGCAGCAGCGCAACCAAGAGGAACGCTATGAAATTAAGAGAATAACTCTTACTCTGGGAAATAATTGAATACATATTTGTGGGGAAATATATTTAGAAAAAAATATATATTCTGATGATGTTTAGGCCAGCAGAGAAGGCCTTGCTGGCCCTGACGGCCCGCCACTGCCCAGAATGAGCTGTAAAATGTTGCGGGGTGAGAGGGAAGTCTGGGTCATCCGGCTGAGTCTGCTGCTCCCACGACCCGACCCCGGACTAAGCGGAGGAGAATGGATGAATATATGGACATTGAGCTTGTTTTCTCTGAGGGACGTTGGAAAGGTTCATTTCCATCGCAGGTTTCCCAGGGGGCAACCCTCATGCTCTGGATATCTGACTCTAAATGGTTAAGCAGCGAGATGGAGAGAGGGAGTTCATTTTAAATGAATGATTACAGATAGGAAATAGATCACCGTCTATAGCTGCAGACGGCTGTAAATGTGCAGCTGGGATACAAATGACTTTCACGTTGGCTGCAAGCTCACTAGGACACTTAAAACCACGATGAGACCCCCAGGGAACCAAACTCCAACCCAAACCCAATCCACACAAAGGGAAACAAAACCTCTCATCTACTCCAAATGTGTAATCAATACATGCTCTGTGGGGCAAGTAAACAAAATACCATGTGTGCATTATCGTTAATACTGTATATAAACGTATACAAACAAACAAAATAGCTAAGCTAACATAGCTTGGATGTCAATGAAGGAAATGAAATGTATTTATATGGAAGATGTATGTGGATTGTTATCTGTATATATATTTATATATACATATATATTGATATATAAATATATACATATATATATATATTTATATTATATATAGATATTATTTTGTTGATGTTGTTATTTTCTTTATTTTATATTAATTTTCTGATTTATTTGATATTAATTTAGGATAGGTATATATCAGCAGTTTTTGCTTCTACCTATACATTTTCAGTCTTTCTGTTTTGTATATTATATAGAATAATATTGTATGGTTTTTGATTGACTGAATAAAAATACACAACAACAACAACAAATGTTTGTACCTGATCTGAACATGAGAACACGATATACTCCAAGAACCAGAACTCCGTGCTACAGCACAGATGGTCCATTACACAAGATCAGGGGACCAGGGCGTCTGTGGGTAAAGTGTGATGGATTTTATTTTACAAGAGAGCAATTGGGTAATATCTATACAATTTTCCATAAATGTGTTCTCGTAAAAAAGGGTGTTTGTTTGCAACCTGTCTCAATGACATTTGCAAAGCTGACAGTTGTTACGTTTTAAATCGTACATTTTTCCCTTCTTTTGCCATCGTTGGAGCGATACTAGCAATAGCTCCAACTCTCCGTCAGCGAAATAACACAACAACTGATATCAGGATGTGATTGTTTTCGTCAACATTGCTCTATATTGCTGCCGTAGTCAAAGCTGATTTTGGTGAATAGAGTGTTACTATTCTTGGTGGTCGTGTGACCCAAAAAAATTAAGTACAATTGAGACCCAAGATGTCATGAAATGTGACTTTTCATGAAAGATGGCGATGTGGGTTGGAACCGCACTGGGCCAAAGCAAAAAGATCTCAAGGTTGACATGAAAAGGGGTTGTGGTCTCTCGTAGATGATCACGGATGATGTCGGGCAAATCTCACCTGACATTTTATTGAGTGATCTCGACAAATCAAAATTTACACCAACCAGGAAGAAATGGCTATATCAGTGTTTTCCTTTCCAGAGAAAGAGAAGGAAACCGTCGTGGATTCGTCTCTTCATACATTTCCATGAACACATCCGTCCCTCTGCATCGGCCGCCGTATGAACATTTAAAATCTCTGTCATTTTAACAACAGAGACGAGGTACATCAGGTTTTACGGCAGCTCGGCCTCTGAGGGACGCTTTGGTCGGGAACCTGTTGTAGCACCGGCTGGCAGATATATCACCACCGTGACCTTGCGAGGCCACAAATCACCGGGTTACGGAGGTTGAGTAGGCGACGTCCGATGCTTCGTAGCGACAAGGGATCGTAAGATTTATTATTTAATTCGGTCGTCGTGGAGCGGCGGGAAGGGGAAACCCCACTTTCACCGTCAGCGTTTAACTCCAGTCGGATCCATATCCGGTAATCACTCGCCGGCCGCACCGGTCCATGCCTCCATTTAACTCTATCCTGTTTTCTAACCTCCATTGACGAGCGAGGTTAAAGCCATCGGATGGAAACGTGCGACCCGACGATAAGAGCGAGGTACGCGGCGCGAGCTCGGCTCAATAATCAATCTCCCGC